>NC_034175.2:26143048-26305548 GCF_002021735.2 Oncorhynchus kisutch | reverse complement strand
ATTTTGATATGTTGCTTATGTTGTAGCTGATTTGGTAATATCAGAGTGCTATCTTCAAAAAGACAATATGGCTGAGGATGTGCAAGTCAGCTATTTTTAGATGAACTCTTGTGTCCTTGAGATAAATCACAATCCATAAAGCAGAGGCATCATATCATCCGAAATCTGGCTTGAAGAGAGCATTTCCCGGCGATGAAATAATGCAGCAGGCACTTCCTTCATTAGAATAAAATGCAGGCCCCTCTAAACGGACACACTTCGACATTGACACGGGAGGAAAATTAAGCACGCACGTAATTTATTGATACTCGCTCACTGCAAATACAAACTTTCCATCCTTTCTGTTTTAGGTGCCACGTGACTTCTGGAGGAGTAAGGGAGACAGAGAGGGTATCATCCAACACACAATGCAATCTGAATGATTGAATACATGGTACTAAGAGGGGAATTAAAGGCATAATAAATGACCTTGGTGATCGGACAAAATAGGGCCAACTCATAAAAGCAATTTGAATGCACTTGATTGATATCTTGCAATGGATTGAATTGTCAAAGGCTGGTCAAAACTTGTGATCAAGTGTTTATTGCTTCGTCAACGTTGCTCTCTTTTTAAGATTTGAATTAGTCAATGAACCACTCTTATGGATGAATGATTGATGTCACAGTAAGTCAGAGTGTGTGTGTGTGCGTGCGTGGAGGAGCAGAATCTCTACTCCATGTGCTCATGGTGGAAGTGATATATGGTAATCATCTGCAAAGACAAGCTGAATGAGAAGCCATTATATTCATTAGTGTTTCAGAATATGAAATACAGGGAGCCCTAATATAGGGAGCACTAATTGGACATATTAAGCATTGGTTGCCTGTCAAAATATGTACATTTGATTTAAGTGATTGCATTCCCCTTCACACTCCGATGATCGAGTGTAAGTGAAGCTCGACAATAATTGCCTCTCAACGCTAAGGGTTAGAAAATAGCTCTGTGTTTGATTTTTAGAGTCGTTACATTTCCCACCTATAGCTTGTTCTGTTCCAAGTCAAGAGGCGGGGCTGCTGTTGCGTTGCTTTAAATCGATTGTTGATGGGATAGCGTAAACTGTCAACTGTCTCTGTAATGCAGAAGCAGAACATAAAGGCTTCGGGCCTCAGAATAAATAACTGATATTGTAATATGGAAATAAGTCTGTTTGAGTTTCTTCAACTCAGATCTTGGGAGTGTATTGACAATGAGAAAGAGACAGACATGAGGGAACACTGCCCTGACCTAAGAATCATACATTTCAAGGTGGAAGAGAGTTAGGCACGAGCTTGAGCTCACCTGTCAAATGTCCTCAAAATAAAAATGAAAAAATACCAAAAGAAATGTAGCAGTCCTACATACTGACCCTCTCAAAATGTCCTCAAAAACAAAGTCCAAAGCAAGAATAAACGTGCTGTTCTTCGTTTAGGAACACTGAATATGCAATCCAGGTTCCCCTGGATGCTGATTGTATATTGGCCAGTGTTTATTTGGATTGATACCCTCACGGTGGTGTCCCAGTGTTGGCTGTTGAACCAGTATAAATCATCCACTGGAAGGGGAAGGCGTTGAAGTATAAACCTAGGGGTAAATGCTAAATTATTTGGGCTTTTAACTTCTGTATCTTTGTGCACAGTAGACACGTTTTGGAGACGGAAATGGTGACAAATAACGGCGCGGGCCTCGGAAACGCTGCCGCTCACACATTCCCAGATTAACATCATTTGTATCAGTTTAGCGCCAGAGGGGCCTAAACCACATGATGGAGGAGATCTGAGTTGGCACCCACTAGGACTGGGAAGGCTTGAGAGAGAGCATGAGAGAGAGCATGAGAGAGAGAGAGAGAGAGAGAGAGAGAGAGAGAGAGAGATTGAGAGAGAGAGAGAGAGAGAGAGAGAGAGCATGAGAGAGAGAGCATGAGAGAGAGCATGAGAGAGAGAGAGAGAGAGAGAGAGATTGAGAAGAGAGAGAGAGAGAGAGAGAGAGAGAGCATGAGAGAGAGCATGAGAGAGAGCATGAGAGAGAGAGAGAGAGAGAGAGAGAGAGAGAGAGAGAGAGAGAGAGAGAGAGAGATTGAGAGAGAGAGAGAGAGAGAGAGAGAGAGAGAGAGAGAAAAAAATCAGGAAGAAGAAACAGAAGAGCGTGACATTACCTCATCCACCCTTAAATAATGTCCGGGAACCCCAAGTTATTAACCTTTATAAGAGCACACAGAGCAGAATAGCAGGGCAAGCTTCCAGTCAGCCTTGGTTGCGGTCAGGGGGACAGATAGGGAAAGGTAATAGAGGTGTACATAGAGGAACAATGCACTCACTTGCCCCGGGAAGGGGAGAGAAAAGGAGAGGGAGAAGAATAAGGGAATATATTTTTTTTAAAGAGTAAAATCACAAGCACAGATAATCAATGAGAAGATGAAGAGAGGAGAGTGTGTGTGCGCGGGCGTGTGTGTGCCTGAGAGAGCGAGAGAAAGCGAGCTAGAGAGAGAGCTAGAGATAGAGAGAGAAAAAGCCAGCGAACGAGCGAGAGAGAGAGATAGAGATAGAGAGAGAAAAAGCCATCGAGTGAGCTAGAGAGAGAGCTGGAGAGAGAGAAAGAGAGACACTTTCTTTTTCCACTTCTCCTTTCTTTTCATTCCATTTCTGATGGAGTATGATGTGTGTTATTCCTCTGTTCTTGGCCTGCGTGCGGGCGGGCGGGGTGGTGTGGGGCGGTGTGAAGGGCTCTGAGGGGTGGCGTCGAAAGCTGAGGATGCTGGTTCACGGAGGGTTCAGCCATTACCCAGGCCCTGGAGCCAGCTGGGGGGCTAACCAGGCTGATCAGCACGAGCCGCAGCCCACGCAGGCCCCAATGATTTTCACATCAAGCCGCCTGATGTACAGCTCCACCGTCCACCAATCGCTCTCCCATATCGATCCCCCCCTTAAATGAGCCTTCCCCGCTTTGTACCATGAGCAATAATTAAAAAAGCAGCATATTGATTTGAACTAATATTATGAGAGATCAGGATGTGCACATGCTTACAAAACAGCCAAGGCTCTTCTTTTCAACCACCATCGGCAGCAGAAAAACAAAATGGGCCTAAAAAAAGGAGGATACTTGATTGAAACCTTGAAACAGCGAAAGGACAAATGTGTGCATGCACAATCGGACATCTTGAACACTTCAAACTTGTATCAATTGTGTTTATATTGTAACACGCCGGACTCTGCTAGCCAGGGATTCAGAGGAGATATCATTTCTATTAAAATGGCTAAGGCTGGTCAATACTTTCGAACACTACCCTTGCATGTGTTGCATGGTAATTATTACTAAAACGGAAGAAAAGACAACCCGTGGGCCAATGGGGTTTATTTAATCATTTATTTATTTGCATTTGCACAAATTAAGTGTGTGTGTTTGTGTGTGTGTGCGTGCGTGCGTGCATGCATTTGTGTGATTGCATGTGTGTGTTCAATACACAGAAAGGGAAGTTTCACTTGACTCCTCTGCTCAGATAGCCGTTGAATTTTCCTTCCTGCTCTGAACATTCCAAAAAACACAGCTTGCGGAACAGGACCCTTCATTCAGTCGGACTTATGTCCTGAATAAAGACTTGATAAATTGCCAAAATGTTGCATTTTGACATGTCCCTCTGTGCATCCTCTGTGAGACTTTAGGGAGATTTTAACCCACTTAACCTCAACATTTCGCAATCATTGTAAAGCAGTAGTTATTTTCTTGCTTTGACAAAGTCCTTTCTGAAGTGTAGTGTAGTGGTTAGTTATTCATATTTAAGGTAAAAAAAAATATATATATATATATATATTCCCTCATTTTAAGGTAAACCCTGTTACTTGAACTGAACTCTCGTTTTAATATGTTAACATGTTAATATGTTTAAATAATTTGTTCAAAATTAACATTGTCAAATCGTAGTGTAAAAGCAAGTGAGCTGGGTCTACTCCTTTTTCTGGTATTTTGTGGTGGAAAACTGAGTGGGTCGAGCATTACAGGTCTACCCAGGTCTACCCTGTTACCCATACATAGGGGCTAGACATTTTTTGTTACAATAAATCTAAGCTAAATCTAAGCTTGCATTCAATTGCACGCAACAATCTTCTATTCCCCCTGTCACAAGGGGATTTATGGACTATTGAAGAGGAAGTAGTCAACCCTGTTAGGGTCAACCATGTTCATTTTATTTATTCTGCATCCGTTGATACCAAACATTAGTCTGTGTGATAAAAGAGGGCTGAGCTAGAGAGGTTTTTGTGAGACAAGGGCGGATCCTGAAGGGTTCCGGGGCCAGTTCTTCTCACTAAAACGTATGTAGAGTCCGAATGTTTTGACTAAACTATTATGACCAATCTATGAAAAGCGGAGACTCTCAAGAACACTTCCATGTTTAGCTCTATGACGCTCGCAAGCCACACAAGAGACGATCATAGGAAATCCCAGGACATAGTGTTTATAATACTGTAATAAGCTCACATAGTTGCTGTCACAAACTCCACACAGTTGTCACGGACTAGTAGGATATTCATTTCCCACTGAGCAAACCATTTCTGTACTTACAGCATTCTTAGGAATTCATTTTTATCAGGTTTTGGCTTGGCCAACTTTATTATTCTTTTATTGACATTTGTCAATACAACTCAAGAATGCATCTGTTTATGTCAAATTAATTGGTGTTTTACTTGTAGCCTTGGTTGTCATGAAAAGACCATGTTAAAACACAGCAAAAAAATTGGCCTTGTGGATTTTTGCTGGGGTCCTCAGGCCTGATGAGCTTAACAGGCACTTACTATAGTAATGTTTTCATTTAAACTCTTTGTTAAAATGTGGTGAAATAAACAGTACTAGTCAAAAATGTGGACACACCTACTCATTCAAGGGTTTTTCTTTCTTTGTACCATTTTCTACATTGTAGAATAATAGTGAGCACATCAAATCTATGAAATAACACATATTGAATCATGTAGTAACTAAAAAAGTTTTAAACAAATCAAAATATATTTTATATTTGAGATTCTTCAAAGTAGCCACCCTTTGCTTTGATGACAGCTTTGCACACTCTTGGCATTCTCTCAACCAGCTTCACCTGGAATGCTTTTCTAACAGTCTTGAAGGAGTTCCCAAATATGCTGAGCACTTGTTGGCTGCTTTTCCTTCACTCTGCAGTCCAACTCATCCCAAACCATCTCATTTGGGTTGAGGTCGGGTGATTGTGGAGGCCAGGTCATCTGATGCAGCATTCCATCATTCTCCATATCATGTCTGAAATAGCACATTTTATCAACTTGACCAATGCAAATTGGTATTATTATTAGTCGGAAAGTGAATTAACATAACAATCCCCATCGAGATCCGTCTGTTTAAAACTATATTTATATTTGTTCTTTTGATGTGTGGATTAAAGTAACTCTCGGTTGTCGAGCGCTTTTGCATCACTTACAAAACTACCTCTAGCTCTGGCTCCGAATGTTTGCTTCACCATTTCTTTGATTTCTTTTGATCTATTATCGCTACATCTTCGAGAACACCAATTCTTTTTCTTTCACGTAATGTACTTGCATGGATGGGTAGCATAACTTTATATGCTTGTGTAGGGGACCAGTACGGTTTCACGTGAGTGGACAGGTTTTTAATGTTTCAGATGCTACTGATGCCACAATAATCAGACTGACACACTATAAATACTACTAAGAGATACATCTGGATCTAAGGAGATGTAAGATGTAGGTTTTGACATGATTTTTTAGGTGTAGGACTTGTGCAGGATGCGATTTAGGAGGAGACGTTGCATTTTTTTTGCAATTGTGGGTCTCACAGGGTTAAGTCAATTGTGACTTGGAATGGAAGATTGTACAGCGCAGTTGGGGGAAACATGGGAAGGTTATGCTACTCTGAAGTTTGATAAACATATACCTTTTTGGAGACAAGTAGGTCACAATTGTAACACATCTGTATGGCCTTGTATTGGTGTTTCCGTCTATCTCTTCCCTGACTTCTACATCTTCACGGTTGCTTGTTTTCGAGAGTAAAACCATTATGGATACAGACAACAAGTCCCGCAATATACAGTTCTGACATGCTAAATGCTATACAGCTCTTTTCTTTATCTTTTTTTTGATTGCACAAGTTGTAAAAGTACAACATTAATTGAATACTTGTTTTTCCACTTGGGTGATTTTCCTGAGTACAGGTCTTACGCAACGATGCCTAAAGTGTGTGACCATAATGTTGACATTGAGACTGGTGTTCAGACCACAGAACTAGAATGAGTTGTTTCTATGGTTCAGGCAGCCGCAACCCTCCTCTAACGTCAATCACGCAATGTGACAAGGCACAATAGAATAGCAATATGTTTTGCAAGGAGAAAACTCTGTTAAAGCAAAGTTGTAATGTCTAAAAACGGTTTCACTTTATGGCCAATACGCCTTATTAAAATAAAGTATGCAGTGTATGCATGTATGAAATTACAAGCCTAACATTCGTGTCTGAACCTTCCTTGAAAGTTAACTAAGGTTAGAGTTGCCATTTTTTTACCCTAAATCCAAGACTATCCTTGATGTTTCTTAAAAACAAAGCTGACGTGTTTAGCCAATGAGGAGCTATGCCTTTATATTCTTGATCCTGAGCGTAAAAAAATAAAAGTTGATAGTTGTTGGAGTATTTTTTGTGTTTCAAATGTATGTATTTTTAATAATCTGGGGAGTTTCTCAACTATAATACTATAGAATTTCTACATCTATTTAAAAATAAACAGAATGAAAATGGTCTGAGAACATCAGTTTCATAATTATACCACCACACTGCACATTCTTGATGCAAATACATAACTCTAATGCTTGAATTAGGTGTCCTGTTCATAGTAATAACAACTGACCTAGAGTATGGGCCTTTTTTTTACCATGTGGAGTCATACAAAACTCCTGTGCCTTGTATTCACGCCTGAAGTAAATATGACATTTTCCTCTCCAATGATACTTTGGCAGACAGGGAGGAACAAAATGGGCATAAAGGTCATTTTGTGAATTATTTCATTTATTTTAGATCCTCTCAGTAATGTGATTATCCCCTGTCGTCTCAATGTGCATTTGTGAATAACTCGTGTATTTGTCGTAAAAGCAGGGACATGACATTGTTCCTTGACTTTACTTTCATGGCCTCTCAGGCAGTAAGATAGTGACACACATGGGAGCGGCTGCCACAGCGGGACTCACTGGCACTTTTCAGTTCTAGTTTGATGTACCTCCAGTGGTCACTGAGCTGAGTTTGGCCATTTTGGGAGTCTGTGGAGAAAAAGCAGGCCAATAAACTCTCCATATTAAGTGGTCCAGACCTAGCCCTAGAGTGCCTCACGCACTCCTCCCATAATCCTCAGCATATGGGCCATGAGTGTCGACAGCCATGAAATTTCATCAAGGGCATTTTTTGATAACTGTCGATACTCGCACAAAGACGGTCAGCCTTATTGACGCCTAAGTAGAGGGCTTGCTGTGTGTGTGTGTGTGTGTGTGTGTGTGTGTGTGTGTGTGTGTGTGTGTGTGTGTGTGTGTGTGTGTGTGTGTGTGTGTGTGTGTGTGTGTGTGTGTGTGTGTGTGTGTGTGTGTGTGTGTGTGTGTGTGTGTGTGTGTAGGGGCGGGGTGGGGGTTGTCTGGGGGAGACGAGCAAATGGGCCTCCAATGTCAGACAGATGCCTGTGAGAGCTGATCCAGAGGGAGCCCGATCCTTATTGATATGAGTAAATTGATATTGATAAGGATTTGAATTGGTATGGATCGTGTTAAGCAGCCCTATAATAGAGAGGTCCTCAAAAGCGATTGCGGTCAGAGAGTCACTTCATTAGTGAGAAGTTTGTGCTTCTTTCGTTCGGTCTTTTGTTCACACTCATCCAGACTGTTATTATCTATCACTGACACGCTGATATACAGTACCTGCAGATGCACAAACAATTGGTAAGACAATGGTGCGGTGACCAATGAAAACTGTCCTCAAGCAAACATATGACCCAAACCCCTCCTGGTATCCTAGAATACTTACTGTGTGCTCCTCTTCAAATGTGAATTTGATTACATACAAGAGGTATGACAGCCTTTTGTTTGGGCTGAGTTGGGTGGTTCAAAAATATGACAGAAATCCAAATTGTATGCATGCTGGGCCTAACACGGTTACGGTAATAAGTAGTTGAAAAATATTCAGACCTACACGGAAGCAGAGAAAATTTCCAAAAATAATGACACCATTTTCTGTAGTATTGGATTGGATGGCAAGCACTACGTTTTGTTCAGACAATGGTTAAAATGACTTTCATTGACGCTTCTAACTAGGCCAGTGTCCTTTTATTGAAGGGCAAACTGATCAGTGGTGAATTCGGGGTGGTATGTAAAAGCAAATGCATTCATATCGGCAATTATGGGATACTATACTGCCATCTAGTGATTATATCAATGCATGATTTGAATCTCAGCTATACAAATCCTATGAAAACAATGGGTATATTTTCATTCCATAACTCAATTTCAAATATAATTTTGGATCATCTGGATGATATGAAAAAACAATCCCTTTTTAAGACATTCAAGAGATGATTCATATGATATTGAAGGTATCATCCCTAGACTATTTTATTGTATGGACTTTGACATTATATTTGTGAAATGAAAAGCTCTTTACAATTCTAATATGTTATTAGTAGTAGTATTATCATTATCATACACATCAAACATGTCACTAATAGTACACTAATAGGAATGACTATACAATGTGTTTGACTTGTTTCAGGAATTATCACACAATCATTACACAATCATATAATCATTGATTTATTAATTCATTAATTCAGCTTTGGCAGTACTATTAGCATAATAATCCTTCCAATGCCAGAAACTAAACCAATAGATGGTGTCCCACCAGTATTACTTAATGTTGTGGCAGTTTCTATCCTAAATAGTTTCTTTGAAGGAGACAGACAAGCTCATAATTGGCTGGGAAACGTCTGTAATGACAATTAAGAGGTTGACCACATTACAGCTGAAATATAATCTAATTAATGGCTATAAAAATTAAGAATGAGCCTCAATCAAAGCTTTCAGAGACATGCTGACCATGACATTGACCACGCTTAATATCCTTCGTAAAAGGGTTTGGACGGAAATGCTATCTTAACGCTCCACTTATGATTACAAGAAAAAATACATCACTGTTCACTCAGGCATACAGTAGAACTGGGTGACTGATCTATGAGCACAGCATCAGAGAGACACACTTCTGCCATTACTAGAGACATAATAAATATCCATTTGTTAAAGCATTACAATATACAAAGTACTAGTCTAAAGTTTGGACACACCTACTCATTCAAGGGTTTTTCTTCATTTGTACTATTTTCTACATTGTAGAATTATAGTGAACACATCAAATCTATGAAATAACACATATGGAATCATGTAGTAAACAAACAAAAAAGTGATAGACAAATCAAAATGTATTTTATATTTGAGATTCTTCAAAGTAGCCATCCTTTGCCTTGATGACAGCTTTGCACACTCTTGGCATTCTCTCAAACAGCTTCACCTGGAATGCTTTTACAACAGTCTTGAAGAAGTTCCCACATATGCTGAGCACTTGTTGGCTGCTTTTCCTTCACTCTGCGGTCCAACTCATCTCAAACCATCCCAACTGGGTTGAGGTCAGGTGATTGTGGAGGCCAGGTCATCTGATGCAGTACTCCATCACTCTCCATCTTGGTCAAATATCCCTTACACAGCCTGGAGGTGTGTGTTGGATCATTGTCCTGTTGAAAAACAAATGATAGTCCCACTAAGCGCAAACCAGATAAGATGGTGTATCGCTGCAGAATAATATGGTAGCCATGCTGGTTAAGTGTGCCTTGAATTGTAAATAAATCACTGACAGTGTCATCAGCAATGCACCCCCACACCACCACACCTCCTCCTCCTGCTTCATGGTGGGAACCACACATCCGTTGATTTTTGGTTCCTACCGTCGTGTCTTTGTGAGACGCAGAGTAGCTGCGTCTCACAAAGACACGACGGTAGGAACCAAAAATCTCACATTTGGACTCATAAGACCAAAGGACAGATTTCCACTGGTCCATTGCTTGTGTTTCTTGGTCCAAGTAAGTCTCTTCTTCATATTGGTGTCCTTTAATAGTGGTGTCTTTGCAGCAATTGTGCCATGAAGGCCTGATTCACACAGTCTCCTCTGAACTGTTTATGTTGAGATGTGTCTGTTACTTGAACTCTGTGAAGCGATTCCCTGATCCACCTCTACGCAGACGACACCATTCTATATACTTTCGGCCCGTCATTGGACACTGTGCTATCTAACCTCCAAACGAGCTTCAATGCCATACAACACTCCTTCCGTGGCCTCCAACTGCTCTTAAACACTAGTAAAACCAAATGCATGCTTTTCAACCGATCGCTGCCTGCACCCGTATGCCCGACTAGCATCACCACCCTGGATGGTTCCGACCTTGAATATGTGGACATCTATAAGTACCTAGGTGTCTGGCTAGACTGCAAACTCTCCTTCCAGACTCATATCAAACATCTCCAATCGAAAATCAAATCAAGAGTCGGCTTTCTATTCCGCAACAAAGCCTCCTTCACTCACGCCGCCAAGCTTACCCTAGTAAAACTGACTATCCTACCGATCCTCGACTTCGGCGATGTCATCTACAAAATGGCTTCCAACACTCTACTCAGCAAACTGGATGCAGTCTATCACAGTGCCATCCGTTTTGTCACTAAAGCACCTTATACCACCCACCACTGCGACTTGTATGCTCTAGTCGGCTGGCCCTCGCTACATATTCGTCGCCAGACCCACTGGCTCCAGGTCATCTACAAGTCCATGCTAGGTAAAGCTCCGCCTTATCTCAGTTCACTGGTCACGATGGCAACACCCATCCGTAGCACGCGCTCCAGCAGGTGTATCTCACTGATCATCCCTAAAGCCAACACCTCATTTGGCCGGCTTTCGTTCCAGTACTCTGCTGCCTGTGACTGGAACGAATTGCAAAAATCGCTGAAGTTGGAGACTTTTATCTCCCTCACCAACTTCAAACATCAGCTATCTGAGCAGCTAACCGAGAGCTGCAGCTGTACATAGTCTATTGGTAAATAGCCCACCCATTTTCACCTACCTCATCCCCATACTGTTTTTGTTTATTTACTTTTCTGCTCTTTTGCACACCAATATCTCTGCCTGTACCTGTACATGACCATCTGATAATTTATCACTCCAGTGTTAATCTGCAAAATTGTAATCATTCGCCTACCTCCTCATGCCTTTTGCACACATTGTATATAGACTCCCCCTTTTTTTTCTACTGTGTTATTGACTTGTTAATTGTTTACTCCATGTGTAACTCTGTGTTGTCTGTTCACACTGCTATGCTTTATCTTGGCCAGGTCGCAGTTGTAAATGAGAACTTGTTCTCAACTAGCCTACCTGGTTAAATAAAGGTGAAATAAAATAAAATAAAATAAATTATTTTTATTTGGGCTGACATTTCTGAGGCTGGTAACTCTAATGAAATGATCCTCTGCAGCAGAGGTAACTCTGGGTCTTCCTTTACTGTGGCGGTCCTCATGAGAGCCAGTTTCATCATAGCGCTTGATGGTTTTTGCGACTGCACCTGCATTGAGACACTTAAGCTAGGGTACTGTCTTTCATACCAGTCTCTTTCTTGGGGGTTGCGCAACTTGACACAGCAAATACGGCTTCTCTTTACTCAGCAAATGGTGGATAAGTATATCTTAATTCATGTGTCACTCTGTATTTATGCTAAATGTATTGTAGGTGTTTATTTTATCTCAGGGTTTTGTGGCCTGATCAGCTCTATCACCCAGGACTTAAAGGGTCAATCTACAGTTGCTACATTCAGTTTTGGACATCAATTAATGATACGTACCCATTAATTCTTTAAGAATAGAACTTAGAAATGGCTCATGAGCTTAGTTCAACGTGTGTACCCCACCAGAACTCAAAATCAGAAGCGATTTTATAAAAAACGTTATACTTTATAGCCTTATAGCCTCAAAACATGGTTAAAACTACCTTTTGAAATAATACACACGCTTAGAAAAAAGGGGTCCAAAAGGGTTATTCAGCTGTCCCCATAGGAGAACCCTTTTTGGTTCCAGGTAAAAACCCTTTTGGGTTCCATGTCGAACCCTCTGTGGAAAGGGTTCTACCTGGAACCAAAAAGGGTTCTTCAAAATAAATAACCATTTAAGGTTGCAGATAGCGAGTCATATTTCAAAGTATTTTAGTCTGCAATGCATAACAGTCCACTACCTCTCGTGTGTGCCCTTTCATGTACCTGCATCCTCTGATACTAATGACACACCCCTGGCCTGTCCCATGTGGTCTGCATTGACCCCATGTCTCCCCCGGCTGGGGGCCAATCCCCCTAGTCAATGAGCTGAGGTTACGTCATTTAGAGAGCCTCATTACTTGTGAATGGGCTCTTTCCTGTCCTGCCATATTGAAGCATTATTAGCCATCAACAGAGGAAAACAAATACATGTGGCTTTCTCTGTCTGTGTCTCTCAGTTTCGGTTTTCTAGCTGTTCGATCCCTCCTTCACCGTTTGTTTAACCTGGTCTGAAGTCCATTTTGTAAATGTGTTGCTGGAAGATGTAATAATCATCACAACGTAGATTAATTTATCAACGGCTGAGATATATGCCATGTTTGAAATGTAAAAGGGGCTATCTTATGGCAAGATCAATCAAGCATGACGTTTCCCTCAAATGCACAAACAGCGTATGTGCCATTCTTGGCAGAATTTCTAACTGCTCCCCAACGCAGACCCCATTAGCTTACATTACCACCTGGTAACATCCCAGTCACACTGTAGACACACACACAGACGCACAAACGTACACACACACACACACACACGTACACACACACACACGTACACACGTACACACACACACACACACACACACACACACACACACACACACACACACACACACACACACACACACACACACACACACGCACACACACACAAAGCTGTACTTTACAGATATCAGCTGTTATCCCCGTCTAGCATCAGTCCCCAGGCACTATGCTAACAACCTCCTCTACAAGCCAATTTACAAGGATTCTGGTCATGTTTACATTAGCCCTCTCTCACAGTGCATGAAAATGGCAGGGCCGCAGCGTAGAATAGAAAATGAGCAAATATGAATAATTCAATCTTCCTCCTGGCCATGAACACGTTTCCCTTGAACAAAGTGATAATAGGTTATCATCTGTGAAATGGAAATTGCATAACATAGACGGGTGAGGAGCGTCTCCGGTTACACCAGAGGAAATTCATTTCACAGCACATCTGCTCCGCAAAGCCCTGACTCTCCAATGCTAAGTATGAGAAAATGTAGTCGTTCGGCTCTGCTACCTTTCTAATTAGATTAGCAGGCTTATTTGAAGGCGGGAATCTTTAGTCTAGTCAAATGAATTAGTGTTCCCTATTACAGATACCTAATATTTATAATAATGAAATGACTCAGCCAATTAGGGAGGGTTAAAAATGCATTATGTTACCTTATTATATTACCCATGCGTGCTACGGCACTGAACAGCATGTTTGCACTGTGCATATGGTTAAGTAGGACTGTAGGGGGCTGTTCTGTTCTCCATCAACATGTTGTAGCAGCTAATAGCCTAGCGTGTTTTTTTTAGCCTGCAGTTCTCGGGTCTCCCAGGCCTTTTCCCAAGGAACCAGTAGCTTTAGCCTGAGGAGCAATCAAAAGTGTAATGGAAAAAAAGCCTTCCCACCGCTCTTGTTGAGAAGATAAAGCCGCTGAAACAAATCCATTTTGAAATTGAAAATGTCTGCTTTAAGGATAAGTAACTGACAGCAATGTAAACAGTTATGATTTTGATGCTTATCGATGGTAAGGAGGGCCAACAAGGGCGGGAGGAGACAAAGAAAACAAAAAAAAGAGTGAACTCTCTGAGGGAGAGTTGACGTGGTCCCCGTTAACTTTTCCTTTCATCCATTTCTATCATTTTTGTTTTGTTGTTTACCTGTGGACAGCTGTAAACGATAAGAGCTTGAGGGCCAGTATCTGAAATGGGGATCAGCAATCCCTCAGGTGCGTAGCTATGAGACTCAGAGCGGCCGTGGCTCGCTGCTCTGAGCCGACTGGGAGACTCCAGAGAAGAAGTAGAGGAGGTTGCCAGGGTCTTTCAGCTTAACCCCATTCATTGTTATTGGGCACCTGCTGGCACAATGTTACGGCTCAGGGCCTACTGAGGAAGCTGGCCAGAAAGGCCGTCTTGCCAAACTCATGTTTGGTCATTTGTGGTTGACATGCAGGAATAGTGTTTGATACTTATGTGTTTCCGCTGATAGTGAGGGTGAATGGATCTGACTAAAGGTTCACTTATGTAGATGGTTGACACCTACATCAGAAGAAAGTTCTGTATCAGAATAAAATAACTGAATACATTCATGTGTATCAGACAGAGTAGGGAAACAGATCAGGGCCAGGTTTCCTGATAACGATGGAACGAGTGTTTTTAACAGTGCAATTGTCCTATTAGCTGAAGATGCAACACACGTTTTCCCAAAACACCACGCAGAGAGAACCTTCGCGGAGTGCGTCTTTGAGGTATGTGTCGATACTGATAGGATTAAAAGAAAGGCAGCGCTGCTCTTGGATCAGCTTTCTCCATTCAAATCGTACCTTAGCATTATTCTACAATACTGATGACGGATCAGCTCCTAGAACGCTATCGTCACTTATGACTGCAAATATTGAGGCACCTTATTCTAATGCTTACCCTATAATAATGCATTAAATCAAGAGTTGACACATTGACACAATTGACACAATTGCGCACAATTGTTATACATTGTGAAATATATGGAAGCAAAAATGACAGACACTAGCTTACAATTAGCTACATTTAACTCAATTGAACAAATGTGAAATTGATTTCAATATAATTGAATTATATAGGCCTGTAGCCTATACTGTAGGCTATTGATATTTTTATTCCGTCATTTCGGTTTTCATTTTAAGCATATTTTTATCCTTTACCTTTTTGTAACAATTGCAAAGATTTTGGCAACTTTGTATTTGCAGTCAACTTCATTCTGAAGTTATATATATGGTCACAGAGAAACAGATGAAGATCTTGATTCTATATTTAGCGGAGGTCTACTGTGTATATAGTAACACCGTAAGGGGGAAAGGACGCATCTAACAATGCACTTAGCTGTTCTACAATGGTCTGGGGCCGTTTTCAAGTGCAACTTCAGTAATGATGGTTTTGGGAAACAGCTAGGGAAATTGAACGGTGCTCCTACAAAGATTCTAATGACAAACTTAGCCTTAAGATGCTTTTGGGAAACCGGGCCCAGTTCTTTTGGCAATGCGGAAGCCTACTGGTAGTGTACAATAACGGGACCAAGTGCTGTTCAAGGTGACATTGTATCAATAAAGGGACTCTCTAGTCTTTTTTCCTCTCTTGCTTAGGTCCTTTACAACGCCAGGGCAGTTGTATTATAAGCCAGTGAATTAAACCCAGTGTCCTGACAGTAGAACCCAATTCACTGCTCCTAATTTCGCAATCCCATCACCCTGCTGCAGGAGAGCCGGCCGGCTTCCCAGGCTTCTCCATCAAAACCATTAAGGGTGTTAAGTTCCAGAGTATCATCAACTATGGCAGGCAAATATTTAGCCTGTTTCACTAGAGCAAATAACCCATTCAAGGTCAAATGTCTATGCAAGTCCATTCTACTGATGCCCCTATATTCCTCTTATGTCTAGGGAGGAGCTACAAAAGGCCCAAGCTCTACTGATGATAGTTCCCTAATATTTCTTTCACCGGACCAATGTGTTCAACTGTTAAAGTATATTATTATTGTAACATTTGCAAGATAATTCAGAATATTTTGGTATACACGCAAAAGCAAGTTCTCCTTTAGACAATACCTTTCGGTTCATATCATTTCAAGACATCACATGAGAGTGTTACATCGAGGGACCTAACAATTGGATCTCAGAAGCAGGTCATGTTAGCCTATTTGCCGTTATCACAATCAATAGGCACATCTTCAACAGCCTCTGACTTCCAAACATGTCGTTTATCAGCCCACCTGCTATATCGAAGCAAAGCTTTAATAAAATCAAATACTCATAATTGAAGTTTTTATCACTTCCATTATTTCCTTCCATAATCTCTGTCAACAAAATCAAAATTCCTTTTTGACGCTGACGCAGGAGTGCAGCATCTGGGCATAACCACGGCCGCCTCCGAGATATGCTCCGCGGGATAAGTGCGTTCTTTGGTTTAGTGTCAACAGGAGACTTTAGAGCTTTGAAGTAATAAATCATAAAAACTGCTCTGTTCCTAAATATTTATAGATAAGGGAGTTAGGAATAAAAATCAATTTAAGTTTCTGTACACAAGGTCCCTGTGTGCCCGTTAAACCAACTGTGTATGTCAAACTATTTCAACCAGAAGCCACAGTAAATGGATTTATCGTGGGGGTGGTGGAGATGGGATATGTCCGATCACTCCTACCACCACCACTAGTTCACTGTCTACTAGAACCACCACGTCTTCAAAACCACATCACGGGATCCTTATTGTCTGCAAACATTTTAAACTGTCATGAAACATGTTTAAGCTGAAAGGAAAATGTTCTCTTGAATTCAGAACAGTCGAATCACAATTGCTGAGCTATACAGACATACAGTACATATTGTTTCATTAACTGACATGCATATGCATGTTCATAATCTAAATTGTCACCAGGAAGACAGTTTAAATGTTAGTTATTTTGGACTTATTTTGGTCAGCATGTGGAAGGAAATTAATATTTTAGAAAATGTCATGGGATGGGGCTGTTAGACTTGTCACTCTATCAGTGACAGGTGATTCATCACGGAGCTAAGTGTCACCATTAAATTATCCCCACTATGATGGCAGCAACATTATTCATCTGGACTAGGGCCAGATGAACAGGAGCTTCCTCGGCCGGAGCCATCTTCCTGGTTCCTATCGATCACTGTTCCCTCCATTACCAAAAACAAGGGGGCTATCTGCATGTCACCAGTACACTGCTCATGTTGATGATGCTCTTGTCTGTGATGTGGTTCCTTGTATCGGAGAGAGAGAGAGAGGATAAATAAGCACTGTACTGGGACTCTCCAGAGAGAGGAGATATAATGAAGTTCTGGATAGGTTTCATATGTACAACAGAAAGGGCTTCCGCCATAGATAAGTGCTGTGAATATCTTCCTCTTTTCAAATAAAGTTCTCTCACGCCAGTTGTGTTTCGATAAGGACTGAATGAGGTCCGTGGGGCCACAGCTTGATTTAGATGTTGTTTAAGTGAATAGCCAGTTAGCTCAAACATACACTTTGTATGATTTAAATCAACTTGTATGCATACTTGTTTTTTCTCCAGTGGAGCATAAACTCAGAGTGGTTGACAGGAAGATAAAACAAACCGCAGAGGCATCTGCATGGTAAATCCCTAATTTCTGTGCCCTTGCGTCCAAGAATCAAACGTGCCACAAGACATTACTTAAATAATGCCTGAAGGTACAGCGCCACTGGTGTCCCCCATCCGTCCAATTTGAAACACATCAAATCCCCTCTAATTCTACATCCCAGGGCTTTAAATTGCTCTGTGCTCTGAAACGTAACCAGCGGCTACAACTTTGTTTCTAGGACTTTTCTTTCTCTAAAGTTTATTTTAATGTCAACCTTCAGTCGTTTTCAATGGGATGGAGGAAGAGATCTGCGGTTGCCTTAGCTCGCTCTGAATGTCCCATAAATGGAGTGATCAGAACTGCGTAATGGAGTGAGGAATTTTCCAACACCGCTTCATTAGAAGTGTAAGCTGACCTCTATGGAAGATATCACATCACATGGCAGGTGTCTGAGACATGCTGAGACATGGTACATCAGTCCACACCAGTCCACCAGTGTGACCAGGTCTATACAACACACTCTGGCTTATCTAACATAATCCACAAACCACGGATCTATCTGACCTGCCTTTCAGTAATTCATTGAATCACAACATTAGTGACTGGCTAGCTATTAGCGACAGGTACCAGTGCTACTTTCTTTGAACATACTGCTACAGGTAGCTTTTTATCCAATATAAGATACCAACTTCTTGCTAGCATTGTTTTAACCATCATGTTTGTGTGGGTGCCGATCCTCAAATGCAGAAACACAAACAGGTGGCTAACTCCATGCAACCTTAGGTAGTTATGGGTAAAAATGTGACTGTTTACACCAATAACACTGCTACTTCAATGTAATCCAACTGAGAAAAAAAAATGAAAATATCCCTTATGAAATGGCAAGTTTTCAATATACTATAGCTGTTATCAGTTAGCCTATCCAATGGAAATCAAACGGTTCTCATCATTAGCAGTGACAACCGTTGATAACAGGCCGCTGTATAGCCGTAGTGGACATTTACTGTAACTCTGGTCGGGTGTCTGAGGATACGGAGGCATACAAGAAGACCAGTTATGACCTCCGGTAACCAATCAAAGACCCAAAAAGACAGTGCATGGACAACACGGAATCGGATTTCAACGGCTCCAATGCGAGATGCGTGTGCAAGGACTACAAACCATCACGGATTATAATGGGAAAACCAGCTGCATGGAAACACCGGTGCCTCTCCCAGACGAGCTAAATGCATTTTATGCTTGCTTTGAGGCAAACAACTCCTATCCTCCTACAAGGGCCCACGCTGCTGAAGAGGACTGAGATCTTGATCTCTGTGGCCGGCGTGAGCAAGACTTTCAAGTGCTTGAATGCTGGCAAAGCAGGTGGATGGTATCCCCGGGCCGCGTTCTCAGAGCCTGCACAGACCAGCTGGCTGGAGTGTTTGTGGACATACAGTCAGGTTCATAATTATTGGCACCTTTGATAAAGATGAGCATCTTATCTTTTTAAAGGTGCAAATCAATAAACGTTACTGTAACCAACCTCTCCCTGTCCGAGTCTGTGATCCCCGCATGTTTCAAGATGTCCCTGTACCCAAGCAGACGAAAGTAACCTGACTAAATGACTATCGCCCTCTAGCACTCACTTCTGTGATCATCAGTGCTTTGAGAGGCTGGTCAAGTACCACATCAGCTAAACCTTACCTCACACACTGGACCCATTACAATTAGCATACCGTTCCAACAGATCCACGGATGAAACTATTGCTCCGCATGCTGCCCTACCCCACCTGGACAAGAGGAATACCTATGTGACAATGCTGTTCAGTGACTACAGCTCAGCTTTCAACACCATAGTCCCCTCCAAGAACGTCACTAATCTCAAGGCCCTGGGTATGAACACCTCCCTCTGAGACTGGATCCTGGACTTCCTGACAGGCAGACCCCAGGTGGTGAGGGTAGGAAACACAAACTCTGCCACGCTGACTCTCAACACGAGGGCTCAGCAGGGGTGTATGCTCAGCCCTCTCTTTTACTCCCTGAACACCCATGACTGCGTGGCCAGGCTTGACTCCAACACCATCATTAAGTTTGCCAACGACACAACAGTGGTGGGCTTGATTACCGACAGCGACGACACAACATACAGGGAGGAGCATTGGATAGGGTCAAAAGCTTCAAGTTCCTGGGCATGCAGATCACAGAGGACCTGATGGACCAATCAGACTGACATCGTGGTGAAGAAGGTGCAACAGTGCCTCTTCAACCTCAGGTGACAGAAGCAATTCGACATGAGGCTTTAGACCATCAAGAAGTTCTACAGCTGCACCATCGAAGGTAACTCGCTGCATCACCACCTGGTATGGCAACTGCACCCCCCTCAACCGCAAGGCTCTACAGAGTGTTGTGCGAACGGCCCAATACATCATTGTGGACGAGGTCACTACCCTCCCAAGACATCCACACCCGGCAGTGCTTGAGAAAGGCCCAGAAGATCATTAAAGGCTCATTCCAAACCATGAAGTGTTCACTCTGTTACCATCTGACAAGCAGTACCGGAGCATCAGGTCTCGGACCAACAGGCTCCGAGACAGCTTCTACCACCAGGCCATCACACTGCTGAACAGCTAACCCTAGCTGTCTCCCTACACAGACCTGCACATTAGAGAATATTTGCCCCCTAGAGACAGGTAGCCTAGCGGTTAAGAGCGTTGGGCCAGGAACCGAAAGGGGGCTGGCTTGAATCCCAGAGGCGACTAGGTGAAAAATCTATCGGTGTGCCTTTGAGCAAGGCACTTAAACCCTAATTGCTCCTGTAAGTAGCTCTTGATAAGAGCGTCTATTAAATGACCAGAAATGTAATGTAAAATGTTGACTATTTGCACTGACTTTCCACACATCCAACCCTTACACAGACACATAACCACCCATAAACACACGCACACACATACACACAGTCAACACTCCTGCTCTAGTGTATACAATTTATTTAACTGCGCGACCAAGACAGATAAAGCAACACCTTATGTCACATCGCCTCTCCCAAATGTGACCTACTTCTCGTGTGAATGTACTGACATGTATTTGTAACTGATAGAAATGTATGTAAATTGTAAAGTATTTTGTTTGAAATGTATTTTTCGTTATGTTTCGAACCCCAGTAAGACGAGCTGTTGCCATTGGCGTCGACTATTGGGGATCCTAATAAATCAAATCAAAAAACACTACCCACTTTATATTTGAAAATACAGTCATACCTGACATAGCACATTCATAATCCGTATGAACTGTATAGCCTATTGTGTACATATCAGGCTATTACTATGCATACTATTGTGTAAACTGTGTACGTGACAAATAACATTTGATTTGATCAGGATTTTATTTCGACCAACGTCTTGTTAGCGATACTTTCTTCATTCTCGACTTGAAAGAAACTGGTGTTTCAGGTGGATCGTATGAGTGCTCTGTTATTAAATTATACACATTTTTGCTCCATTAAATAATCTGACTTTGTAAACGCCACCAACTAAGAGTAACTTTGTCTTCTCTCATTGATCAAGACACACTGGTGTTAATAGAGGCTAGCCACTAGCTAGCCTGTTTAGTGTAGCTGTTCAGCGCTATTTGGCTAATGCTGGTCCATTTTAGCCTAAAGATAATTAATCATAGACATTTTTAAAACGGCTAATTCTTACCTTTTCCGTTTCTCTTCTCTTGCTCACCCTAGACAGAGACTGCTGAGAACTTGGTGACCACGTGGTTACAATTCATTACACACAGGCCATGTTGAAAACCTCAGTGAAGCTGTAGGCTACGCAAAGGTTCCTGCTTGGTCAGATCAACAAATTCAGCAGTTGTTGTTTTGTCTGGGGGAAAAGACAGTTTTCAAAAGTCAGAATCCAATTTCATTGTGTTTTAAGTCCTTACTTAACAAGCACATCCATATTTTCCTGATTCTGTTTCAGGATCAAGGAGTAATAACATTGGGGGGTGTGATAGCACCCTGAATACCCTTATCACCTACATTTGAAATGTGTGAGACTGCAGAGTAATGCTGAGAATAGTGGTTTTGTATCAGTGTCATCTAAGTGTGGCCTGTACTGGGACAATGTAACTCAAGCCCGGGTCGATGTATAGATCCACCGGTCTGGAGCAAGTAGGAGATCCCTCAGATAATTCTCCATGAGTACTTGAGCTTCACAACCTTTAAGCTGTCTTGGAAAGAAGGAAATAGAGAGAGAGAGATAGAGGTAAAGAAAGCAAGCAAGTCGGGCTGTAAAGACTAGGAGGTGAGAGACAGATTGCAGCTCAGATGCGAAAATGATAGAGATTAATAAAAGCTTCTGTACCTATTTATTTGTTTCCAATCGTGATGTCGATTTTAGAGGTGATAAAAGGCTTTTGTAAGATAGCACATAAAGTTGACTGTGTGTGTTCTCTAACAAGATTAGCTAACCACCGCTCTTGGGGTAATACAGTGCCTAGTGAAAGTCAACACACCCATTGCACAGTTTTCAAATTTTGATGCCTTAAAATAAAACAACGTTTTTTTTTATTAAAGTAGATTTTGTCACTGATGACACAAACTATGTCACTTTTTGAAAGTGAAAGAAAAAAATATTGAAAGTTTTCCAACGGAATAAAAATGACAAAATGAAGATGTTTCGTGGTGTGCTCCCTCCCACACTCCAGAGTTGATACTTGGTGGAAGCACCTTTGGCAGCCATTACAGCTGTAAATCATTCTGAATAAGATTCTACCAACTCTACACATCTCATATATCCATTGTTTTTGTCAGAATTGCTCAAGCTCAGTAAATTAGGTTGGGAGTCATTGATGGGACAGCCATATTCAAACCTTCGTCTCAGATTTTTAAGCAGACTTAAATCAGGACTGATGCTAGACCATTCAGGAACACTTAACACCCATTGGGAAGCCATTCCGGTGTGTCTTTGTGTAATTGTCCTGTTGAAAAATCAAACTATACCCCAGTATTCAGAAGACAGTGTCAGGGTTTACTGACACTTTTTACTTGGCCTTAGCTCCTTTCATATAACGTTGATCTTGACATACTCCCGAGCCAGAATATATATTTTTATAAGGATCCCCATGATCTATTTCTGAAGCAGCAGCTCCTCTTCCTGGGCTCCAAACAAAACATGATATAATACAGAACATCAATAGACAAGCTCAAGGACTAACCTACACAAAATGTAAAATAACAACCACAGAAAGAAAAGATCTTACTGACAGTTGCGCACATTGCTAACAGTTACCCACACATCAGTGCATGTACAGAATTAATACTGTAAAAGCTGCACATCATTGTGTTTGGTGTGTTGGAGAACTTGCTCATCATAAAAATTAAAATAAACATAATGGCATTGGGTGTCCTGGGTCAATTTCGAATGCTTTTGATGAATCCCACGGCGTCTCTTGCAAAAAGCCAGGACTGCAATTATTTGACAAATTAACTCATGAACTCACAGCCCTCAAACAACACACTTGAGCGGGATGTCCTTCCTTTCAGATTTTACTGTTCACATTTGACCTTAAGCACTTTTGTGACTCATTCCACCTGCTTAAAGCTAAGTTATAAGACCAACAGGGGTCAAACAGTTCAATTACCATTACAATTCATCGAATAAACATCAATGCCACCAATGTACCCCTTGATACAAATATAAAAGAACAGTCTTTATTCCATGCCGTGCATGGAAGTCAGCTTGTTGGTCCTTGGGTTCCTATCCTATCCTATCCTCCTGTTCCATCCCTAGCTCCTCTTATCGCTACCTTACAAATCTCCCTACTCAGGCCAACGTCATTCTTCTCCCATGTAGCTATCAAGTGCCCCTGCCTATGTGTGCATGGAACCCCCCCTTCCTCCTGGAGATCAATACCTTGCCTAGGGAGGCTGAAATAAAAAATGATAATTGCTCAGAAAGCCACACATTCCTTTGTGATAGGGATTTTATTTCATTCCACAGACAAATCGGTTACACACGCACTCTACGTGTCATTTTAAGATGCCACATTTTATATTTAGGTTCCTTGACATCCCCATATCTTCCCCCATCTCTGTTCTGTTTTCATTTCATCCCACAACCCTGGTTCCTCTTACTATCTGACTGACCACTGGTAATCCTCCAAAAGCTCAGCCTGAAATATCTCTCTTATTTCCAAGATTTAAATCAATTGTTTTCAGTCAAGTATAAGTATCTTGACTTTGAATACTAAGTCCTAGTAGAACATGGCATTTTGAGAATCATGACTCCTCAACCCACTACATCGTCTTCTGCATCGCAGTTCAACATGGACATCTCCTCCTGCATGTTCTTCAGCTCACCTTGACTCCTTCGTCCATATGACATTAACTGCAGCAACCAAAAAATATATATATATTTCAAACAATTACCGGAAAATATGATTTATTTTCCACAATAAGAGAACAAGGTGGCCAACAAAGCCCCATGATACAATAGGTGGAGTGGAGAAGGATAACAAACAAGTGGTTGAGATTTGCTACCTTTCACCAACCCTCTTAAGTGGTAATGGGATAACCCTGGACACGTCAGGAGCCTATCAAACTGCCCCTCACACTCGACCCCTGGGTGAGACAGGAAAGGCCTGCTTTGTTTGCAGCAATTGGGTCCTGTGTGCAGGGCCGTAATGAAGTGACCTGAAATAATGGAAAGCCCTGGGCCCCGCTCGGATGATTTTTGCCGGGATAAGAGCAGGGATCCTGATTCGGAGTCACAGTTCATTTCATTTTTCGCCTCTGATGAGATCTCCTCCGTTATCTGATAAAATTGAACAGCCATTACCGGCGAGGGCTCGGCGGGCCAGCCAAGCGTTAAAGCGCTGCCGACTGCTCCCTAACAGAAATCCTATACACTCCCCTTTGTCAGCAGTTTTGAATTCATCGTTGCTGGGGGTTGAGCAAGATGATAGAAATAATCTCGGCCCAACCAAGATTGACACTTCATTTCAGAAATCAATATTTACAATTTACTTCTTTCAAAGTTCATTCTGGGAGAAGATTCCATATTATCCCTTTCCAAATAAGCTGATCATATCTCACGCCAGCCCTGGAATGAGTTTTCCCAAAATGTGAATTTTTTGGTAAAAATCAATGTCGGCATTGTGCGCTTTAATCTGCCCTCTGATGACAGTAAATCTTTATCTTTTTATAGGCAAACGGCTGTGGGGCGCTGACACTATTTCCTCCCAGAACAAAGCCCCTGGCCCCACATAGATACATGGAGCCCTAATGTGGCTGGACATGCCACCCGATGGGTCATTAATCAGACACTGTGACAGCCACCTCTTCCCATCCAGTCCTGCTCCAGACAGGAGACTGCTCTGCTCCATACCCACAGAGGGCCAGAGAAGCAGGGGAGAGCAGGGGGAGTAGAAGATCAGGGGAAGGCAGTGTGGGTGGAGGTATAGGGGATTATTAGTCTGGTTCCAAGCCCCATCCTCTGTACATGTTGAATTCCTGCCGATTTGGAAAGATCTCATTTGCACAGATCACATGGCAGGGAATTAAACACTTGTCCAAGGGTGCCAAAGCCTTTAATATATAAAGACCTAAACCGTGAAGTATCTTATTAACCCTGGGATGCAGAGTAAACATGACGCCACAATAATGCATATGCCGGGTCAAAATCACCCGATAATGTAATATTTGTGTTTTATTTTTATGGGTCTAAAATATTATCCATTTTGTGGAACATAATTATTTTAAGTGATGATTTGAACCTTTTAATAATTATTTTATTGTTTGAAATTTTGTTTTTTTCGTCTCCCAGTTTGATGCACATTTTTAGAACGGCTATTGAAAATATTAGCATATTTTTCTTACAAACAATCTTACAATCAACGTTTCACATTCAACCTTTGAGTGAATAACGAAATAAATACACCTTAAAACATGCTAAATAATATTTCTAAACATTTATTTGAAAATCCAAAGTTCATCATCAGTTTAAACGACAACACTAACAATTGTGAATTTAGAAAACATAAACACTAGAATGAGCAAAGTGTGTGTGCGCGCGCATGTGCACTTATGCTGCCTTAGTCCATGCATTTGTTACAAACCACAAGCATGTGACTGTGCTCTGTGTAGACAGGTATGTTGCACTGAATACACCAGCAGCTGACTTTTCTAAACGTTGCGCTTGGGCAGAGCTGGCATCTCTTCTGGCCCTGGGTGCTCTGAGTGGTGGGCAGAGCTGGTACCTCTCCCTCTTCTGGCCCTGGGTTCTCTGAGTGGTGGGCAGAGCTGGCACCTCTTCCTCTTCTGGCCCTGGGTGCTCTGCGTGGTGGGCAGAGCTGGGCATCTCTTCCTCTTCTGGCCCCGGGTGCTCTGAGTGGTGGGCAGAGCTGGCATCTCTTCCTCTTCTGGCCCCGGGTGCTCTGAGTGGTGGGCAGAGTTGTCATCTCTTCCTCTTATGGCCCTGGGTGCTCTGAGTGGTGGTGGCATGGCTCTCTTTCATCACCCCACATCTTTACATTGCTTCAGTGATGACCTTTGGTAGGTTGCAACATCCTTCCATGCACTTCTGCATGTGTGGCATCACAAGCTCTTTGACCAGCTACTTGATGAACAGCCGTCGGGTGCTGTTCACACCTCCCATGAAGTTGGGGTTCTGTGGCATAAATATGGTGTAAACATTGAGGGTGGCAACATCCAGCAGGTTGTACCACAGCACCATTGGCCACCTACTTGTCTGGCGTTTGGCACCATCTTGTCTGGCACCATCTGATTCATAATGTCCAATCATCCTCTTGTGCAGTTATATTATTGGATCATCTCTGGATTCTTCTTGGCACTGGCCTCATCCACCACTTTGTCATCCTGCAGCGTGCTCAGGAGGACAACAGCCTTTTGCTGCTTCGGCACATAACTTATCATGGCCAAGTTGACATTGAAACTAAACTCAGAGCTATGCACCTTCGTGAACTTGGATGGCTTCATAATTGGTGTTATGTCCGGCTTGTTTAGGCGAAGAGTCCCCACAACTGTCAAGTTATTGTCCAAGAGGTACTCTGCCAAAGGGACACTAGTAAAGAATGTGTCCATTGTGATGTTGCGATCTGTGATTCAAAACAATGGGTGAAATACAAAATTTGACTTTTTGAATTTCTATTCTATAACTGTTTTGCATTAATACAACAATGTCTCACAAGAATGAATAAAATATCAATCTAAAATACACACTAGAAAATATAAAAAAGTCTGACCGATGTATTGCAATAATACTTAGAAAGAATACTTCAACTGGTTGTCTCATTCCACTGCACAACTTTCGGACAATGCTCTCCAAGGTTGTTCTGAACCTCCTCTTCTGGCTGTCTGCCTGTGTAGCCTATCCCATCAATGGCATAGGGGACTCTTGCATCACATAGTCAGAAGATCTTTATACCATATTTGACAGGCTTGCTGTGCATGTACTGTGTGAACCTGCTTCTGCCCCCGGAACGGCACAAGCTGCTCATCCACTGTGATGCAGTTGCTGGGGATGAACCTTCCACTACAGTTTGTTAGGAAAAAGGTCCCACACATACCAGAAGGCTGCCAGGTGGTCTGTTGCCTCTCTGGACACTCTGGTCCTCTTGTCATCAATGTCAGGTAGTGACGGATACCCTTATACATTGAGTTCTGCAGTGGATCCAAAAAATAACTCCCATTTGGAGACATCCCACCTTTTCTCCACGCTGGCGAGGAGGGTTAAACCGATAAAGGCCTTTAGTTCATCTTTGTTGACATCTCTCCCCTCGTTTCCTTTTGCTGTCGTTCTCCGTCCTTCACAATTTGTACACAATCTCAAATTATACTAATGAACCGCTCCCAGGCATCTTTTGGTGACACCCCGGTACAGGCCCTGGGAAGCTCCTCAAGATGTTATGGATTCTGGTCCTGCCTTTAGTGGGCAGGACCAGTCAAATATACTCTGTCTATTTGACTGGTTTTCACTCTCCCCCCCAGAGGATTCCTCCACATCTGTAGGCTCATCTAGGACAGCTGGACTACCAGGTGCTTCCACAACTCCAACTTAACCCACAGGCACATAGTCTGTGTTATCTGAATCGGATACCTCAGAGGCACCAATGGCTTCCTCATCCAGCGTCTTAAATATCTGGGAACATTCTTATGAGCCATTTACAAACACTGTGAATAGAGAAACACAAATAGGCACTTCAATCAAAAAGTAAGTACAACTCATAAAACATATGGTGGTTTTCCCGATACTCCAATTATTTGGCGTTAGTGTGGCTACGTGTATCAGATGATGAGCAAAATTGTTTTCCAGCATTGTGAAATTGTTGACTGCAGATGTGTTGTCCACTGTAAATATATTCCTGACTGAAAACATTAACTAGGATCAAAGGTTCCTGTCAAAATCCATGAGAAATGTACAGTAATACTTTTCACCCAAACACATGAAAACTTGGGGTAGTAATACAAAAACTCTTACTCAATGAGTTAAAAAAGGAGAAATGAAAACGGTGACCAACGCACATAAAACAATTTATTAAATGAATACTTCATTAATTACACAGCTGTTATTGTTGTAGCAAAAAGAAAGGTCCGTTTGACGAGTGCAATGCAGTAAATTCCTTAGGAAGCAAACACTGGTCAAATTTGACCTACATATGAAAACTTGGGGCAGTGATGCAAAAAACTATTTTTAATTCAAAAAATAAGTCATTCAAAAACAAAAAGGATGTTAGAACATTAAATACACATTATTGAAGGAATATTCCTGGAATATTTGATGGGGGATCAATACAACACAATAAAGAACATTAAGTCGGGTCACTTTAAGAAAATCAGTCAGTACACAGAAATATGTTTTTCTTTTATTCAAATGATCCATATCACATATTGATCATTGCTAAATATAATCCCCCGTATACTCTGAGAATGGACTCCCAAATTGTTGGACTCTTTAACTCTGGCTAACAAACATACAGCATGGCTATATGATGAAAGAGCTGATTCTCCTTTCTTTTTTTTCAAGTATACTTTTATAGAATCTGGTACTCACTAAAACACATACAAGGCACTAGATTAGAATCAAATCAAATCAAATCAAATGTATTTATATAGCCCTTCGTACATCAGCTGATATCTCAAAGTGCTGTACAGAAACCCAGCCTAAAACCCCAAACAGCAAGCAATGCAGGTGTAGAAGCACAGTGGCTAGGAAAAACTCCCTAGAAAGGCCAAAACCTAGGAAGAAACCTAGAGAGGAACCAGGCTATGTGTGGTGGCCAGTCCTCTTCTGGCTGTGCCGGGTGGAGATTATAACAGAACATGGCCAAGATGTTCAAATGTTCATAAATGACCAGCATGGTCGTATAATAATAAGGCAGAACAGTTGAAACTGGAGCAGCAGCACGGTCAGATGGACTGGGGACAGCAAGGAGTCATCATGTCAGGTAGTCCTGGGGCATGGTCCTAGGGCTCAGGTCCTCCGAGAGAGAGAAAAAAAGAGAGAATTAGAGAGAGCATATGTGGGGTGGCCAGTCCTCTTCTGGCTGTGCCGGGTGGAGATTATAACAGAACATGGCCAAGATGTTCAAATGTTCATAAATGATCAGCATGTTCGAATAATAAGAAGGCAGAACAGTTGAAACTGGAGCAGCAGCACGGCCAGGTGGACTGGGGACAGCAAGGAGTCATCATGTCAGGTAATCCTGGGGCATGGTCCTAGGGCTCAGGTCCTCCGAGAGAGAGAAGGAGAGAATTAGAGAACGCACACTTAGATTCACACAGGACACCGAATAGGACAGGAGAAGTACTCCAGATATAACAAACTGACCCTAGCCCCCCGACACATAAACTACTGCAGCATAAATAGAATAGAAGCATTAAAAAAGCCACTCTATCTATCATTATCTATCATTACGTCTACCGAGCTCTTGAACATATCTGCAAATTTAATAGTGTGCTCCAATCAATGATAATCTGCCAATTTGAATTACTAATTCAATCCTGCCTTGTTTTCTGTTTGTGCCATAGGGATGCTACTCTGTTCTTACACCTCCCCAGAGGGTCTGGCCTATGGTATGTCCTTAATGAAATGTAAACTATTATCATCAAGATAAACAATGCCTAATCTTATGCTTTTATTGTGCAAATAACACATTTCCTATCATTGCATTTTCGTTGCAGTAATTTTGGGGGGAGACTGTTTCATTATGCAGTCCCTTACTCCACCGAGCTCCTAAAGTAGGTCCCACACTGACACAGCAGGCCAATTAAGACTGTTCCTTGATGGGACAGAGAGGAGGGTCACCAGGGACCAGACTAGTGCTGCTATCAGTGGACCATCCCAAGCCTGTTAAACAGTTCCTCCCGAGACAAAGACCTTGTTCTACAACACAGACTCTCTCAATAAAATGTGTCCCGTCTCTGGAATGCCGCGTTGAGCAAATGTACTGAATCCATACATCTTTGTCTGCCTGCCTGCCTGCCTGCCTGCCTGCCTGCCTGTCTGTCTGTCTGTCTGTCTGTCTGTCTGTCTGTCTCTCTCTTGCTCCCTCTCTCCCTCTCTTTATAGTGACAGCATTATTAACAGTGAGGTATTAAGAGCAACATGGGGGTACGTTAATGTCAAGCACACATGGTAGCTGTCAAGGCCATATGCTGCCATTTATTTTTCACAATGACAAAAAGTCAAAGCAGAGATGAAAACCTTGACAGCTTGGTATGACATGCCATCTCAAAATCCTGGGGCCTCTCTTGTTTGCCCCCTCTCTCTCACTCTCTCACTCTCTCTCTCTCTCCACATTTCTGTTTTGAGACATAGTAAAGGGATCAAAATGCACATTAACACAGATCATCTCAGTCAATCCCTCAGAAGGTACACTCTGATGACATCACATCAGAACTTTGGCTTCACTGAAAACAGTAATGCGATTTGTGGCTATGTGTATGTGCGTTGTCCAATTCTCCAGTGTTCTTGGGATCGAGGTGATGTTCCAATCATCTTATGGGAATAGCTAATTCATTTTCAATTGATCACAGTTTGAGGGAATACCCTTTTGTTTAGGTTTGTCAGAGACCTGAGGGTAGTGAGGGCCAATGTGTACCTCTGTGATAAAACAACAGATATTTGAAGTGTAAATGAATGTATAAACATTTACATTTTATTCTTGGTTCCATGTGCTTCCACCACCAGCCTCCCTCCATGCACAGCGAGCGCCCAGTATCAGGCCAAGCACACTCTATCAAAGCCCCACTTCACCACGGGCCCCAGTGGATAAAATAAAATACTGCACTTCTCGTTATTGACTGAGGGAAATGAAATAATCTATGATGCATGAACAAGTCCTAAATGAAATAATAATATCCTTAGCAGTGAAGAATGGATTGGAGGTACAGTAATTGAGCAGATTTATTTTGCGCCCGTGGAAAACAGGGGGGAGGGGACCGCCCCGGATTGTCTTCTGAAAACAGCCCAGCTATTTTATTTAATCTCATATTGGAGGAATTATTGGCTGGTAATCCATTGTTAAACGTCATTTAGAGTGATGGATGAAGAGTGTCAGGCTTTTCCCCACGTAATCAATTCATATCTTATTAACACATATTATTTATGATTCTCATAATGTCCCCCGCGGGTGCTCAGCTGGGGAAGGGGCTTGCAGATTGGAGGCCTCAGCTGTTGCTGAAATGAAGTCTGACATACTGTAGCTTATGACTTAATAACTGCATATATAAAAATGTTTTTGCTGGTGCTATTGATTTGTTTCAGCCCATTCCAGAAATGAATGGAGAAGGGGGAGCTTTAATGGAACGTACTGAACTCCCCTTATACACACAAGGGGAATAACTCAGGCCATGGGGGATAAAGACAAATAGCCTGCCTATATCCAGGGGGAAAATAAGTAACTCATATTCAAACTCTTAAATACTTTACTGAATTACTAAATAGGTGTAAAATTGATTTAAACAGTAGTCTGTAGAGGGGAACTCATTGGTTGCATTGCCAAGTTGCATTGCCAAATCTCAGTAAAGAACAAATCCCAGTTAGGTAACTCCCATTTGACCTATAGCCAAATGAATTTTCACACTCTGAATAAAAACTAAAAGGCCCAGGAAGCAACGGAGACAGTGTTGGAAGATAATGTCTCATGGGTAATTGTGTAAAATGGTATCAACGGGTGTTTCAGTTAAACTCACTTGCCTTCTCTTTTTAATCTGTATTCCTTATTCAGGTGAGTCGTCCTCTTGCTTCTGGACTTCTGAACATCCAATAATAACCAATAAGGTGGAATGAGTCATAAACAATGTTCAGGAGAGGCCGTATTATCAGATTCAGATTCAGCACGTATCAGCACGATTCTGCACGTATCACCCTCTTAAGAGCCTTGCGGTCCACTTCGGTGGAGTTGCCATACCAGGCTGTGATGCGACAGTATGCTCTCGATGGTGCTCCTGTAGAACACTGCGAGGGCCCTCGGGGACAGGCCAAATTTCTTCAGCATTTCTGAGGTTGAAGAGCCGCTGTCGTGCCTTCGTCACCGCGGTGTCCGTGTGGTTAGACCATTTCAGCTTCTCTGAGTTGTGTACGCCAAGGAATTTAAAGTTACTGATTGTCTCCACGGCAGCACCGTTGATGAGGATGGGGGCGTGTCCAGCCTGGTTCCTCCTGAAGTCCACAACCAGCTAATGTTGAGGGAGAGGTTGTTTACCTGGCACCACATCGTCAGAGTGCCTACCTCCTCCTTGAAGGCTGTCTCGCCATTGTTGGTAATCAGGCCTACTACTGTCGTGTCGTCAGCGAACTTGATGATGGAGTTGGAACTGTGTGAGACCACACAGTTGCGGGTGTACAGGGAATACAAGAGGGGACTGAGGACGCACCCTTGTAGGGCCCCATGTTGAAAATCAGAGTCGAGGAGTTAATGTTGCCTACCTTTACCACCTGGGAGTGGCCCGTCAGGAAGTCCAGGATCCAGTAGCATAGGGAGGAGTTCAGACCCAGGGCTCTGAGCTTTGTTATGAGCCTAGAGGGCCCTATGGTATCGAAGGCAGAGCTGTAGCCGATGAACAGCATCCTCACATATTCATTACCTTTGTCCAGGTGGGTAAGGGCCATGTGTATTGCAATGGCGATTGCGTCGTCCGTGGATCTGTCAAATTGGAGAGGGTCGAGTGTGTCAGGGAGGGATGAGGTGATTTGACTAGCCTCTCAAGGCACTTCATGATGACAGAAGTGAGTTCCACTGGTCGGTAGTCATTCAGTTCAGTTACTTTCCCTTTCTTGGGCACAGGGATGATAGTGGACATCTTGAAGCAGGTGGGTATAGCGGCCTGAACTAGGGAGAGATTGAAAATGTCAGAGAACACAACAGCAAGTTGGTCTGCACATGCTCTGAGGGTAATGCTAGGGATGCCGTTTGGGCCGGCAGCCTTGAGAGGGTTAACACATTTGAATCTCTTACATCCGTCCTCAGTGGAAACTGAGTGTATGTAGCCCACGTTGTCATCGGGGGCTCTCCTCAGCAGGTGAGGGTCATTGCGCTCAAATCTAGAAAATATGGTGTTTCGCTCGCCCGGTAGGGTGGCGTTGTTGAATGTGATGTGGTTGGCTTTCTTTTTGTAATCCGTGATTGTTAGGAAGCCCTGCCACATATGCTGTGTGTCCAACCCGCTGAATTGCTCCTCCATTTTGCCCCTATACTTGTGTTTAACCAAACTATTGTTCCCGGTCACCTTGCCCTGTTTATAATCAGAATCTCTCTCGTTCAGTTTTCCTACAAAGCTGATATCAAATCCCCGGTTTTTGTTCCGGGTACATTTTGATATATACTATCGGTATCACGTGAGCTATTCATTCTTTGATGAATCCAGTGACTTGAGTCGACGTATTCATTGATGTTATCTCCAGAAGAAATTAAAAACGTATTTGCCTGTAAAATACCCATCATCTGCTTTGGTGGGAGAGGAGACGGGAGCCCAGATGGGAGAGGGAGAGGACGGCTGTGATCGATATCCTTGTCTAGGGCCTGGTGGAAAGGCAGCTCTCAGGCTGTGCAGCGAGCCAGCGAGCACAGAAAAGGAAAAGTGTCATTTTGTGATCTTTATCCAGTAATCTTGCTGACACCGGCTTTGTGATATATGTATCGGCTGGTCTGGTCTAGTCTGCTCCTGGGGCCCTTTGAGTCTCTCTCAGTCACAGAGCGTATCATCTCTACTGTGCGCTGGCCTGTGTGCGGGTTATACTTACACACACAGGCTAGATGGAAGCCGTTACTGCAGGAGAGCTGAGCTATGAGGAGAGTCGCCCGAAATGAAAACGTAATGGACAAGAAAGGAGAAGGAGTCATCCAGAAGGAAGCCCATATCACTTCGCAGACAGATAAACGATCACTTCCAGAGGTCACAACAGATCGAGAGGAAAAATAGGGCATTTGGTAAAGAGATATGATAATCTAAAAAGCTGTGTCCCGGAAGAATTAGCTTTGATGTGGAGCTTATTTTGAGTGTGTATGCTAATTTTGAATTATCACTGAATATGATATGGTGTGAGAATGCGCTGTGTATGACCGAACTCTCTTTCTTAATTACTGCATTCATTTGTTATAATTAACTTAGAAATGAATGATCTACTGTATGCATGGTCTACGTGTTCAAACTTTTATTTGCCACTGAGACCATACTGTATGTACAGTATGCAGGCTTTTTGCAACAAGAAATGAACTAGCGCACCACTTTTGATTTCAACAACCCAGATAAAAATAAGTGGATTTAGCCAATCTTTTCTTTCCAAGTATTTTCCCGTGAAGGAGTCATTAAATACAGACTCTCGTTCTTTTTTTTAATATCCAATAAAAGTTTTGAAGCAGACAATTTGGAGGTTGAGTCATAAGCCGCTCTAGATTTTCAATTTTTCTCCCTGTGGCTTCTTATAGGGACATTTACTGGATGTTACGCTGATGAAGTGGCTTCAATAAAAAAAATATATACTTTATTGACGTCACAGTAAAATGCTTTCATTTCAACCTTATATCACCTCTAAACATATAGGCTATATGGAAAAGTGTCATTGTACCAAGAAACAGTGCATTCAAGAAAGTATTCAGACCCCTTGACTTTTTCCACATGTTGTTATGTTACAGCCTTATTCTAAAATGGATAAAATCATTTTTTTCCCTCATCAATCTACACACAGTACATCCCATAATGACAAAGCAAAGAATATCGCATTTACATAAGTATTCAGACCCTTTACTCAGTACTTTGTTGACGCACCTTTGGCAGCGATTACAGCATTGAGCCTTCTTGGGTATCACGCTACAAGCTTGGCACACCTGTATTTGGGGAGTTTCTGCCATTCTTCTCTGCAGATCCTCTGAAGCTCTGTCAGGTTGAGTGGGGAGCATCACTGCACAGCTATTTTCAGGCCTCTCCAGAGATGTTCGTTTGGGTTCAAGTCCGGGCTCTGGCTGGGCCACTCAAGGACATTCAGACCCGATGCCACTCCTGTGTTGTCTTGGATGTGTGCTTAGGGTCGTTGTCCTGTTGGAAGGTGAACCTTCATCCCAGTCTGAGGTCCTAAGCACTCTAGAGCAGGTTTTATCAAGGATCTCTCTGTACTTTTCTCCGCTCATGTTTCCCTCGATCCTGACTAGTCTCCCAATCCCTGATGCTGAAAAACATCCCCACAGCATGATGCTTCCACCACCATGCGTCACTGTAGGGATGGTGCCTGGTTTCCTGAATGCGTGGCATTCAGTCCAAAGAGTTCAACCCTGGTTTCTTCAGACCAGAGAATCTTGTTTTTCATCGTCTCAGAATCCTTTAGGTGCCTTTTCGCAAACACCAAGCAGGCTGTTGGTTCTCCTATAGAGGAACTCTGGAGCTCTGTCAGAGTGAACATAGGATTCTTGGTCACCTCCCTGACCAAGGCCCTTCTCCCCCAATGGCTCAGCTCTAGGAAGAGTCTTGGTGGTTCCAAACTTCTTCATATAAGAATGATGGAGGCCACTGTGTTCTTGGGGACCTTCAATGCTGCAGAATTGTTTTGGTACCCTTCCCCATATCTGTGCCTCAAAACAATCCTGTCTCTGAGCTCCACGGACAATTCCTTTAACCTCGTGGCTTGGTTTTTGCTCTGACATGCACTGTCAACTGTGGGGCCTTATATAGACAGGTGTGTGCCTTTCCAAATGATGTCCAATCAATTTATCACAGGTGGACTCTCATCAAGTTGTAGAAACATCTGAAGGACGATCAATGGAAACAAGATGAGTCTAATATTTTGAGTCTAATAGCAAAGGGTCTGAATACTAATGTTAATATGTTTTTGCAGAAATGTATAAAACCTGTTTTTTCTTTGTCTTTATTGGGTATAAGTGTGTAGAAAGATGAGGAAAATATTTAATATAATCCATTTTAGAATAAGGCTGTAACGTAACATAATGTGGAAATAGGGAAGGGGTCTGAATACTTTCTGAATGCACCGTATATGTTTCCGTTTTGCAATGATCTCTGCAAGTCAAATACTAGTTTTCTTATCTTTGATGTCAGGTCTAACTTAATTAGATATATAGTCAGTTAACACTAAGAATCACGTTGTGATAAAGACATTAAATAAAGCAATACTTATACCATTGGACATTTCACATTTCATACTACGACTACATTATTGTTCATTGTGTGCAGACATTTCACTAAAACCACAATTCCTCAAGGTTTCATGTTGTACTTTACTTTCTAACTGCAGCCAATGAATTCAACTAGCGGAGCAATCTTTGAACAGTATCTAACTTGCTGCTCGGGGGTTTACTTATACAAAGCTGCCACCTACTGGGCTGCAATGATGGTCAAAAAAAAGAAAGAAAAGAAAGAAAGCTGAACCAAATATGTACGTACGTACTGACATACAGTATTTTTCGACTGGATAATCTTTACTGTTCTGTTTAGTAGTCTATTTGTCTGCCACTAAACGTTGACCCTAAGAGGCAAACCATTCTCTACAGGCCTAAAGTAGGCAGTTGATAACTGACAGTGCCATGAATGAAACTACCGCACTAAAACCATTCCACCTAAAATGTTCAGCCATCTCAATACTGTACATCCACAAACTGAAATTCTGCCAGTGAAATTCATCAGGTTGATCCCATAAGGTAGAAAATCACGATCTAATGATAGAGCTTACTTTTAGATGTCAACCTACTGCCGAAAGAAAAAACAATTTGCTCTTCTGGCTGCAGACCTAGGTCTCAGAGAGTTCTGTACAGAGAAAACACACATAGTGTATGTATCAGGGCATTGTTGCCTTTACCAGGCTGTATAGCGATGGAAAGGCTTCTGCTAAGTTATTCATAAAGGGCCATTACACCTTATGCATTTTTAATTGGCCAGACATAGCCTTTTTGTCACAATATGGGGGGGTTGTAATGAATGTTATTATTAATGACCGAAGCGATTAATAAGCAGGGAAGACGGCACCTCAAGGTAATTCAATTCCACCATACTGTTCATTTTCTGGTGAGTCGTATCATAAACGGCCCTTAAGATTTGATTATCGTAAAGTTGGGTGCCGTTTTATGCGTTTCCATCCCCTATGCAATGCTAATATCTGTGTGATCGCTCAGCATACTGTAGGCATCCAGCGGGTCCACATCTGGCCTCATGAATACAAACAGAAGCAAGTAAAACTGAATAGGCTTCCACTTCAATTGCGATCAGTTTCCTTGAATCCCAGTGTGATTCTTTTTATGTGGATCCTTGCCGACGTTCAACACATATTTTGGAAAATTGTACATTTACATCAACGACTTTGAATTTTGTCAAGAAATAAAAAGAGGCAAATGGTCTGTAATATTTCACAAATGATTTACATTTGTATTCAATTTAAACAGTGTATAATGCTGAGGAGTAGAATTGACATTACAGTAATGAATAAAGCTCACCACATTCTTTGAAAAAAAGGTACTATATAGAACCAAAAGAGTTCTTCAGCTGTCCCCATAGGAAGAACCCTTTGAAGAACCCTTGTTTTTTCCAAGTAGAACCATTTTGGACTCCATCCACAAGTGTATGATGTATAGCAATAGCAGGATGCAGAGGTAGAGTGCTGTTACATACAATAACAATTACTGAGTTCTCTCTCGTGTCTGTTTCGTTCTTGCATTTCTTTAATTACATGTATTGCTGTGTTGTTGTTAGATAAGTGATACTCTAAAGTATCATGTCTGAACAGGACTGGGAATGTTTACTGTCCATTCCTTACAAAAAAATGTCGATACCACTCCTCTTAAACATTATGAGGAGTCTTATTAATCCAGTCAAAAGATATGTAGTTACTTTAATAAAAAAAGACAATTATGATACAGTATTTGGTGATCAATTGTCTAATGGATGTCTCCTTTTCTACAGGACACCCGTCTCCAATCTCCTCCTTATCTGTTAGGATCAAAGCACAGACTCTTGAATTACCTATCCATACAATGTCATCCATTTGTCCCCCAAGTTGATGTAACCCGACCTTGAAATCAGAGCCAGCAAAAAATTAATGAATTAAAGCCTAATCAAAAATGCTGCTCTCCTTTGGATGGGTGTCACACAGGAGGGATGATCTGTCCTGATTTGATTTTGCTTCCAAACCACATGATGCATTCAGACAATTAAAATTTCAACAAGTCATTCGCTGATAGCCCTGTGAGTGAGTACTGCCGGGCCGCGGGTCTGGGTGTAGGGTTTCTTGTGGTTTTTCCGACACTTCGAGGGCAGGTTATTTGTTTTGGCTTTTTGCCATGTCCGCAAGAAAACCATGTTTGTCTGAGTGTGCGTCTGCATCCAGAGTTTGCAAGGTCACACAGGCTCAAAGACAATGCACTTCCGACAAATGAAGAGTCAAACGGCTCTTTATTCAATGCTCTGTCCTTAAGAGTCACAAAGATTAGGGAGTGTTATATAGCAAACTGACATATTTGCTGTTGTATGGACACATATGACATTGCCATTAGTATTTCCTGTTGTTTATGACATTGATATTAGACCAGTGGTTCCCAAAATTTTTATACTCCCGTGCCCCTTCAAAACATTCTTTATTTGTTCATCAAAAATGGCGAATAACTCACCACAGGTTAATGAGAAGGGTGTGCTTGAATGGATGCACATAACTCTGCAGTGTTGGGTTGTATTGGAGAGAGTCTTAGCCTTAAATCATTTTACACACACAGTCTGTGCCTGTATTTAGTTTTCATGCTAGTGAGGGCAGAGAATTCACTCTCACATGGGTATGTGGTTGCAAAGGGCATCAGTGTCTTCACAGCGCGATTTGCCAAGGGAAGAAACTCTGGGCGCAGCCCGATACAGAAATCTGGCAGTGGCCTCTGATTAAATTAAATTTTCACAAAACCGCGTGTTGCAATTTCGATGAGGCTTGTTCAGAAATCGGTAAGTGGACTGGAGGCAGGGCATGAAAGGTATAACGAATCCAGTTACCTACGTAATTGCATAATTGCACACCCAGCTCCCTCAGGTGCGCCGCTATATCACATTTGACATGGTCCGTCAGCTTGAGTTAATTTGCACACAAAAAATCATACAATTATGGAAAGACCCGTGTGTTTCCTTGTTAATGCAGATGGAAAAGAGCCCCAACTTCTTAATCAAAGCCTCAATTTTGTCCCGCACATTGAATATAGTTGCGGAGAGTCCCTGTAATCCTAGTATCAAATCATTCAAGCTCGAAAAAACATCACCCAGATAGGCCAGTCGTGTGAGAAACTTGTCATCATGCAAGCCGTCGGACAAGTGAAAATGATGGTCAGTAAATACATTTTTAAGCTAGTCTCTCAATTCACGAGTCAATACTTTGCCCCTTGATAACCAGTGGACTTCTGTTGTAAAAACATTGTATTTTTGCTGCCCATATCACTGCATAATTCAGAAAATACACAAGAGTTCAGAGGCCTTGCTTTAACAAGAATGTAAACTCTCTGCCAGTATCAGATTTGTCTATATCCTGGGAAATGTTCTTGTTAATTACAACCTCATGCTAATCACATTAGCCTACGTTAGCTCAACTATCCCGCAGGGGACCCACCAATCCTGAAGAGGTTTTAACAAAGTTAACCATTTTCACTGTGGTGTCCAAAACAACTTTCAAATTGTCAGGCATTCCCTTGGAAGCAAGAGCCTCTCGGTGGATGCTGCGGTGTACCCCCAAGTGGCGTCGGGAGCAACTGCTTATACGCACGTTACCACTCCACTATGACTCCCGGTCATGGCTTTTGCGCCATCAGTACAGATACGAACACATCTTGACCATCAAAGTCCATTTGATATCACAAAGCTGTCCAGTACTTTAAAAAATATCCTCTCATGTTGTCCTGGTTTCCAGAAGAGGATGATTGACCCCCCATACACATAATGGACATATACCACGAGCTGTGCCAGGGCCCGCGACGTCTGCTGACTCATCCAGCTGTAGAGCATATAATTCACTGGCTTGTGTGTGAAGCAGTAATTGTTTCAAAACATCTCCTGCCATGTCACTGATGCCTCGTAAAACAGTGTTGTTTGATGAAGGCATTGTCTGTGTAGTTTTTTTAGCCTTTCCCCCCAGTATTGTCCCAGCCATATCCGCAGCAGCAGGAAGAATTCCTCCACAATAGTTTATGGCTTGCCTGGCCTAGCCACTTGGTAGCTCATCATGTAAGATGCTTCTAGCCCCTTCTTATTGATGGTATCTGTTGCTTTTATACATGTCTTACTACTTGAAGGTTGTCTTTATTCTCGGCCAAAACTCCAGTGGCTTATTTTTCGAATTGCCATGTTTTATTTCTAAATGTCTGCGCAAGAGTGAAGATTTCCCGCGAGAGAGTAACGGTTAATGTGATTGGATGTTAATTATTTGACTCGGCTACCTGTATTTGACATTGTGTTGTTATTTCGCTGAATACTAGATGGTTTGATTAGATTTTTGGCAGTGAAACGAGGCTACTCAGTTGAGAGAGAAAATAAACTCACCTAAATATATAGCCCTGTTGGAAAATATAAATGTACTGTTTGGAAATGTGAAGAAACATACAAATTAATAAAATCTTAGAATCTTAAGTAAATCATAATCATTTTTATTTGGCTTACCGCCGACGTCATTGTGCGTACCCCTGGGGGTATGCGTACCCCAGTTTGGGAATACCTGCATTGGACAATACCCACTGGGCAAAAACTGGTTGAATCAACATTGTTTCCACGTCATTTCAACAAAAACATTCAATGTGATGACGTTGAATCAAAACTGATTGGATTTGAAAGTCATCAACTTCAGGAAATTTTTTCGCCCAACTTTGAACCTAAATGACATCCAATGACATGGTAAATGTTTTTGTTGATTTCACGTTGAATTCAGTTTAGCAGACAACTCAACCAAATGTAAATCCAAACTAGACGTTGAACTGACGTCTGTGGCCAGTGGGTATTGAGTAGGTTTGTGGTTGTCAGAATCACAACAGGAGATCTGTGGCATTTGGCAGTCAGTACTGGACCATTATATTTGTGGTGCAAGTGGAGAGAGCACATTGAAGACACTATAAGCTTGAGGAAATGTGTGATGTGTATGGAGTCTATGAACACTAGCACAGACATCTGCATCATGGACACCACAGACTGGGGTCTAAATGGCATTCAAACAACAGTTGTCTCTCTTACATTAGCTTTTAGATAGATCAATGTCTTTCAAGGAAAAGAGTAAATGGTCTAGTCTAGAAATTATGGAACCCTGTTGTGACATGCGGCCGAGCATGAGGCCTGGTGAGCGAGCACACAGAGGCAGTGCTATAGAAGAGTGTCAGACAGTTCATGGTTAATGAATGGCTGAGACATGAAGTGACTTTGGCTTCTAAGTGTTTGTGTGAGGGAGAGCAGTGTAGCGTGAACCTGTGGAGATGAAAATGAAAATTGGAAGTGATTAAGATGAAACCATCATCCATAATCTGTCGCTACAAAACATTGAAACAGCACTGCTGGGAGGTCTGGTAGGGGATGGAAGGGGAAGGGGCATCGAGGACAGATATAGTGTGCAACAGTGCGTGACTCCCTTTCGCCAGAGGGAGCGGACCAGGATAAGACTGACAGCTCTGATGATGTCATCGAAAGTGGCCCTGGCAGGATGTGCTTGAGAAAGATGCCCAGCCAGCAGGGGCTGGCGATTTAGGGGGCAACCTAGCGTGGCAGCTCCATTAAGGGCCGTGCATAATTCTAAGCAGCATGGGTAAGGGGCAAATTTAGAGTAAAAAAAGCACAGAGTAAAGAGTATAGCTTAACCATAAATAATGAAACACAGATGACATTACCTTCTGGCTGGCTACGTGGCATATTTGTTTTTCTTTTACCCCTTTTGTGTTTTTCTTCATTGGATTTTAACCAAAGCATTTAGAAAATTGAAAGAACACTATTCAAAAACAAGTCAACAAGAAATGACTAAATGAAAGCCCTCCTCAAGGTGTTAAGAATTAAATGGCTTTCTTTGTGGAGAAAGTTGGAATCCTTAATGATGAAACAGCCATGTCCGTGCGTCTGGGTCTTATCCTGAGGTCTGATAAACAAAACAAAAACAATAACAGCGGCTGCGGGGCGGACAGTGGCGCAGTTTCCCCCTACTGCGGATTTCCATCTTTAAAAGGACTTTCTTTGAGTATCAGTTCTTTCACTTTTGAAGCTGAAGATGGTATTTTTAATAAAGACGACAGAAGTTGACTCTTAACCTATCAATCCCAGGCCTTTGGAATGATACCTCCTTTCCCCTTCCCTAATGTTTTAACAATTTACTCACGCCACAGCATACAAGTCTAATTAATTGATAGAATTTTTTTTTTTTACATACTTGTTATGCATGGACACCTAAAAGGTCATTTGAACTGGCTTTTTCAAAATTATGTTAGCTTATTATGACTATGCAACCATTGATAGTTAAATTATGTTTCAAGCATCTGGGAGCCTCCAATAGAGTTCTATATAAGATGTGTTCATTTTAGGGGTATACATTAGGGGTATACTAAAAATAAAAAATATATTTTCTTGAGAAAAGCATATTTGTTCAGTATAAAGTACACTTTTTTATATATATATATATATATATATATATATATATATATAGACCAAAAGTGCTTATATTGCCTTCACCACAAATGAACAAAGTCATCATAGAATACTGAATACAGTTTCTTAATGTTAACTAGAGTATTATGAGGAAGGTGACTGGGTCTCCTTCACAGGAGCATTTATAAGTTCCACAAACCTGCCACCAAGTGGATAGAGCTTGAAATTACAGAGAGACAGACAATGTTTGTAAAATAATGGAAGTATTCTTCTAGTATTTACTGGAAATTAATGTCTCTCTCTGTCCCACAAATGTTATTGATTGCAGCATTCTGATTGTCTTTACAAACTATTTTGGGGAGGGATTGTGATTTGCAATTTGCTGAAAATATTGACCATGACTCTCACCAGAGAATCAATTATTGATTTCATCCATTTAAGGAGGGCAAATATTTACGTGTCTTTATATTTCAATTGGAAGTCACTGAAGAGGGAAAATTGCTTATTGGAGATATCCAATGCCTTGTACCTGAGTAGGATTGGTGCAATTACACTAGTAACAACATATTGTTACAGAGCACTTTACTGAGTGCATAGTTTTTGTAATTACAAAAGAGGATTAGGGACAGTTCCTTACACAGGTTTACTTCATAGGCATAAATGGCACAGCATATGCTGAAGGCTGTGTCCAGATGTGTGGTGGCAGGTAGCCTAGTGGTTAGAGCATTGGACTAGTAACCGAAAGGTTGCAAGAGCAAATCCCCGAGCTGACAAGGTAAAAAATATGTTGATCTGCACCTGCACCTGTTCCTATGCCGTCATTGTAAATAAGAACTTGTTCTTAATATCAGAATTTTTCCTTGCTCAACTTAATGTTAGATGGTTCTTCACCCTGAAAGTAGTCTATGGGCCAGGAAAAACCAACACAAAGTTAGATATATATTTTTTAAACTGTTTATAATATGGAACGTACAAATGTTTTAGGCTCTATTAGCCATCAGTTGCTGTCTGTATAATCTACAGTATGAGTCAGAGTGACTCTGAACTGCTGTGAGTTCATTTTGTACCGTAAAAATTTGAGCCTAAAAATGTTCTGTCCAAATACAACTCCTGGTGTTGGTTTGCCACCTTGTACAGACAAACCAATGAATGGGGTACCTTTCCCAAGAAGGAATGTGATTAAAACACTGCCCGATACATCATGTAGTTGGTGGCAAAACCAGGGGTGAATAATGAATCTTTCTCTGCAACTTCGACAATGTCCACATTAAGTATATTGGTTTCTACTGTAAGTATATACAGATATACATTTTAGAGTGAATACTACATTTCCCTTTCAACATTGACGGCAAAAAGGAGTTCAATTTATTCCACTTTTCCCTATGTAGCCTTTATGAATGATACAGTGGGGCAAAAAAGTATTTAGTCAGCCACCAATTGTGCAAGTTCTCCCACTTAAAAAGATGAGAGAGGCCTGTAATTTTCATCATAGGTACACTTCAACTATGACAGACAAAATGAGAAAAAAAATACAGAAAATCACATTGTAGGATTTTTTATGAATTTATTTGCAAATTATGGTGGAAAATAAGTATTTGGTCACCTACAAACAAGCAAGATTTCTGGCTCTCACAGACCTGTAACTTCTTCTTTAAGAGGCTCCTCTGTCCTCCACTCGTTACCTATATTAATGCCACCTGTTTGAACTTGTTATCAGTATTAAAGACACCTGTCCACAACCTCAAACAGTCACACTCCAAACTCCACTATGGCCAAGACCAAAGAGCTGTCAAAGGACACCTGCAACTCAAAGGTTTAATGGAACCTTGAGTTGCAGCAACTCTCGTTTAGGGCCTCCAAAAGGCTAGAGTTGGCCCTGTAGACGGATTTTCTATTTTTTTTTTGTGCCACAAACATCCTATTTAGAAATGTCCTTTTATTTGATTATAAACCAAGCATAGCCTCCCACATGGCAGACATCATTTCAATATATTTTTGATTTAGTTGATGTCAACTAACATGAATTAAATGTGAATTAAATATAGCCAATGCTATTTAATAAACTGTAGTATCAATCCACAGTGGACTAGGATGAGAATACTGTGTGCCAGCCGAATTGGAGTTGATGGCAACACAAACACCGTCAATAACCTACAGAACTTGAGACAAACACATCTAGTATTAAGCCATGGAAAGCCTTGATTGGTCAGTGAGTGGCCAAGCCATCATAACTACAACTTGTTTGCTAATCAAAACCCAGCCCTTTCACACTATAGCCAGCTATTTCACTCATAATAACTCCTATGAAAATAGCTAAAATCATTTCTGACCCCCCCCCCCCCCCTTCTGACACCCCCCAGACCTATAGAGCAGTTGAGGCTCCTCAAAGGAGGAAGGGGAAGACCATCCTCAGTGAATTTCATAAAAAACATAGTGAAACTTTAATAAAGTTATCATTTTTAGATCAAACTATACTAAATGTATTTCCGTCACCAAATAACTGATTAAAACACACTTTTGCAATGAAGGTCTACAGTAGCCTCAACAGCATAATGGGGTAGCCCGAGGACAGCTATTTTCCATCCTCTGACTTTAATATAAAACCTAGGAGGCTCATGGTTCTCACCCCCGTCCATAGACTTACACAGTAATTATGACAACTTCCAGGTTGGAAGATGTTCTCCTATCAGAGCTCTTGCAGCATGAACTGACATGGTGTCCATCCGATCAGAGAATAAATCTAGTACTGAAAGCATAAGCTATAGCTAGCTAACACTGCAGTGCATAAAGTGTGTTGAGTAGTTGACTCAAAGAGAGAAAGAAAAGAGTTGATTTGTTTTGAACAAATTCATTTCTTCAAAACAGGAGACGCAGCAGAGGTGTATTTAGTTGTATTTTTGTCTTAGTTTCCCTTTCACTTACTTTGCTAATGCAGCTAATTTAACCTACTCAACAACTTGACTCAAACAGAGAGGAAAGAGCTAAGCCTATCCAAACACTGCAACTTTTCCAAGTCAAGGTAAGGCTTCCCATTTTATTAATTTATTACCACCAGAGCCCACCCGTGTAACTGCTTGCTGTACACTGTACTGTGTGATTGGATTGTGTGTTTCCTAAAGCATTCATTCTAATTTGTTGACAATGACATTAGTGAATATGGTGACAACGATAGAGGCTCTGTAGTGGTTATTAGTTATGGTAGGAAGGTTTGGCTTGAAGATGTTGTTGTGCCTGGTCACAGACAACTGTGTCCACAGGGGGAAAAGGCGAGAGGAGCAGAGCGTGTCGCTGCGAGAAGGAATTATACAATGGGCAAGGTGATGATGCTGTATGTGGCTGCGATGAAAGTGAACGGTGTGTGTGGGTGATCAAGGGGTGTATTCATTCTGCCGATTCCGTTGCAAAATGTTTCTTAAACGGAAATTAATAGCGGGCTGGCACAGTTGAGAGCTTTCTTTGACATTGATTGGTTTCATACAACCGCTCTCAACACTGCAGACTTCCTTGTTGGTTTTGTGTCAAATTTAGGCATATCTGTGACCTCTTCTGTGTTAAAGAAACCACAAAGCTTATCGCACTATAAAGACAATTCCCACACCTGTGCAGCACAGAAGTTAATGTTTGAAGCAGTGAATATGATAACTCCCTTTATACTAAAGGAATCACGAAGAGTCTCCTCATCCCTAAAATAAACATTGAGATATGTTTGCAATATTACTGTGCAACGTAGACGTTCTAGTTTCTTCCGAGATTGCGAAACAATTTTTTATGTTGATGTAGTGCCCCATCAGTTATGAATGTTTCAACCTCTGTTGCGAAGTCCTGTATTTACCGTCACTTGCTGGTTTCAAAGAGCACGATAAACTACACTAAACCTGTTCTAATGCGTCCACCAGCAAATCCGAGGCCATGATTGTGTTTCCGTTGTGGGTGTGCGTTAGCGAAGGCAACCTTCATTTGCATGGAATTAAAATATATGAATATGCATTACCACTTCTCGGAACAGTGGAAGAACTGCTCTGACGCACGGCATGAAATAGACGTGCTTCACTCGTACGGTGTCAAAGAGCATCCGAGGCTGCCGAACTATTGTCAGAAGTCTGAGGAGGTGTACTGCATGGTTTTAGATGGCACTCTAACCCCACTATTCCAAAGAGAGTGACATATTTCTTTTTTGAGAGCGGTGTTTGAACTAGAGCTTAGCCAGCTACCGTAACAACGTGGCTTCTACACATACTGTAAATGAATGAATGGGGAAATCTCACTCGTATTTTCACTTGGTCAAAACTTTATACATCAAAACGACCAGAAAACATGTTTATCTTAACTGTGAATAGTGGTCTCTAGAATTTGAAAACAAAACAATGCTTAGAAAAGTTACAAACCTGAAAACAGGATGTACAGTTGATTTCTTCCAACGGTCACGGACCGAGACGTGCATGCCTGCAGCTCCCCCTAGTGGTAACGCAAAGTATCCATGTGTATTAATGCAAAAACCATGGACTAGGCTACAATAATAAAGTTGTGCACAAACCAGGGTTTTTCCAATCGTTTCATTCTGAAAATAACCATTTATTTATTATGTTCCATTCGATAGTTACCTGCCCATCCATGTGAGAGACGCAGACTCGATCTCGATCCTTTTAGTCTTTACTGAAGACTCATCTCTTCAGTAGGTCCTATGATTGAGTTTAGTCTGGCCCAGGGGTGTGAAGGTGAACGGAAAGGCACTGGAGAGATGAACTGCCCTTGTTGTTCGTGGGCTACACTCAGGCTTGTCGCAGGGTAGTAAGTTGGTGGTTGAAGATATCCCTCTAGTGGTGTGGGGGACTGTACTTTGGAAAAGTAGGTGGGGTTATATCCTGCCTGGTTGGCCCTGTCCGGGGGTATCGTCAGACGGGGCCACAGTCTCCCAACCCTTCCTGTCTCAGCCTCCAGTTTTTATGCTGCAATAGTTTGTGTCGGAGGGCTAGGGTCAGTCTGTTATATCTGGAGTATTTCTCCTATCTTATCCGGTGTCCTGTGTGAATTTAAGTATGTTCTCTCGTTCTCTCGTTCTCTCTCTCTCTCTCTCTCTCTCTCTCTCTCTCTCTCTCTCTCTCTCTCTCTCTCTCTCTCTCTCTCTCTCTCAGAGGATTTGAGCCCTGGGACCATGCCTCAGGACTACCTGGCCTGATGACTCCTTTCTGTCCACCTGGTCATGCTGCTGCTCCAGTTTCAACTGTTCTGCCTGCGGCTAAGGAACCCTGTCAGGAAATGGATGACGCTCCAGAGGGAGAGAAAGGCTACATTTCCATAATCATTCACTTTCTTTTCTTTATGATGGATTGGAGATTCAGAAGCTCAGGCTGTATGTTTCAATGAAAGAGGTTGTCTAAGGGCCCACTCAAACTTCTAACTTTAATTAACCAAGACATCCATCTGATTTGGTCACATCTCCTTCTCGTCTGGCAAAGACCTGGGAATAATGCAACCCACCTCCACAACCAAGGCATGTCAGACTGTGGCAAAACTCTAGGGGTCACCATTACACAGTGCATTACCTAAATACCATGCAGAGACTTTCCTGACTTACCCAACAGGGAGAATGTTCTCACGACCAGGAGTGGATGACTGTGTGTATGCTTCACATTAATTCAACTAAGTTTTTAAAATGAGGACAATGTGTTCTTGGGAAGAACACACAACTTGACTTTGTTGGCCTGTCATGACTATTTCCCAAGGATATACTTTATGAAGACAAGTGTTTTTAGTCATACTGAAGTGATACCAAATGGTAACATGAAATGGTATCATATTGTAGTTTGAAATGCTTGTCTGTCTCAATTGGACCTATGCTGTATGTAATGTACCAGTTGGTGAATTTCTTGATGGATATGATATAGTAGTTATTGGATGACCTCATTTTGTAGGTCATACTACAGTATATAGGGGCATATTTCATCTAATGGATCTGACAAAGACAATATTTTGTCTGTGGCTCTACACAAACAACATCCGGAGCAGTGAACACACATCAATATTGAATCTAAGTGTAGGCCTGAGGAGTAGCAGTGTTCAAAGACCAAAGCGTTGACAGCTTCTCCATAGATGGATTCCCTATAGGGGAAAGTATCTACAGCTAGATTTTGTATAGAAGTAAAGAAACATGTTGTGGATCCTGAGCCGGAAATAAACAAGCTGTGCGGAGTAACCACATCATAGGAAAACATGTGTTCTTACTCGAGGGCACGATGTTAGCGAAGATGGTACCTCCTCGTTTCACTCCGTTTCAAAATACTTTCCCCCTACTGGACATGACCCTGATGTTATCTAATGTGGATTATATAAAGCTCTTACCATAGCACATGGTCTCCATGACAACCAACATCCTGAAGAAATCACTACTTCACAATAAACAAAGGTTGGCCGTGTGTGTCGCACAGCCTGTGTCTATATCACCTTGTCGTGGGCCTACAATACAATCCTCAAATGCAAATTGCCATGAAATCTGAAGAGAAACATCACGGTATGTATTCAAGTCTTCTTTTCAAATGTCCTTTTCATAGGTCACAAGGTCCTCACAAGGACATTTCAGACAGTTGGTCCCCACAAGGAAAAACGCTTAGGTTAGGTTTAGTGTAAAAGTTAGAATTAGTGTTAGGGTTAGGAGTTGGGGTTGGGTTAGGGGAAATGGGATTTTGAATGGGAATTGTACAGTTATGTGTGGGCGAATAAGGGTGTCTGACAACCAGGGGTGAAAGTTAGCTGGAATGGTCTGATACCGAGTACCAGTTAAATAAACAGTGGGGGTACGCCATTCCATAAAATATGATCCTATCACAATCATTAAAACAGATGTCAAGAAAAGGCTATTACACTATTTATAATTAAATCAAATCAAATCAAATTTATTTATATAGCCCTTCGTACATCAGCTGATATCTCAAAGTGCTGTACAGAAACCCAGCCTAAAACCCCAAACAGCAAGCAATGCAGGTGTAGAAGCACGGTGGCTAGGAAAAACTCCCTAGAAAGGCCAAAACCTAGGAAGAAACCTAGAGAGGAACCAGGCTATGTGGGGTGGCCAGTCCTCTTCTGGCTGTGCCGGGTGGAGATTATAACAGAACATGGCCAAGATGTTCAAATGTTCATAAATGACCAGCATGGTCGTATAATAATAAGGCAGAACAGTTGAAACTGGAGCAGCAGCACGGCCAGGTGGACTGGGGACAGCAAGGAGTCATCATGTCAGGTAGTCCTGGGGCATGGTCCTAGGGCTCAGGTCCTCCGAGAGAGAGAAAGAAAGAGAGAAGGAGAGAATTAGAGAACGCACACTTAGATTCACACAGGACACCGAATAAGACAGGAGAAATACTCCAGATATAACAGACTGACCCTAGCCCCCCGACACAAACTACTGCAACATAAATACTGGAGGCTGAGACAGGAGGTGTCGGGAGAAACTGTGGCCCCATCCGACGATACCACCGGACAGGGACAACCAGCCAGGATATAACCCCATCCACTTTACCAAAGCACAGCCCCCACACCATATCTTCAACCATATCTTCAACCACCAACTTACCATCCTGAGACAAGGCCGAGTATAGCCCACAAAGATCTCCCCCATGACCAACCCAGACAAGATCATGTCAGTGACTCAACCCACTCAAGTGAAGCACCCCACCTAGGGATGGCATGGAAGAGCACCAGTAAGCCAGTGACTCAGCCCCTGTAATAGGGTTAGAGGCAGAGAATCCCCGTGGAGAGAGGGGAACGGACCAGGCAGAGACAGCAAGGGCAGTTTGTTCCTCTCCATTGCCTTTCCGTTCACCTTCACACTCCTGGGCCAGACTACACTACTAAAGAGATGAGTCTTCAATAAAGACTTAAAGGTTGAGACCGAGTCTGCGTCTCTCACATGGGTAGGCAGACCATTCCATAAAAATGGAACTCTATAGGAGAAAGCCCTGCCTCCAGCTGTTTGCTTCGAAATTCTAGGGACAACAACGAGTCCTGCATCTTGTGACCGTAGCGTCCGTGTAGGTATGTACGACAAAATCGTGAAAAGATAGGTAGGAGCAAGCCCATGTAATGCTTTATAGGTTAGCAGTAAAACCTTGAAATTAGACATTGCCTTAACAGGAAGCCAGTGTAGAGAGGCTAGCACTGGAGTAATATGATCATTGAGCCTTCTGTTGATTTATTTGGTATTTTATTAGGCTCCGTATTAGCTGTTGTGAAAGTAGAAAACACAAAACATGACATACAGAACATTAATAGACTATAAAACTACATACGTTTAAAAATGGCACACATAGCCTACATTCACTGTATATACCCACACAAAAGTATGTGGACACCCCTTCAAATGTGTGGATTCGGCTATTTCAGCCACACCCATTGCTGACAGGTGTATAAAATCGAGCACACTGCCATGCAATCTCCAAAGACAAACATTGGCAGTAGAATTACCTTATTGAAGAGCTCAGTGACTTTCAACATGGTACCGTGCCCCTGTGACAACGTCCCTGCGCGCAAAGCGAGGTCCATACAGAAATGTTTCTCAAGATCAGTGTGGAAGAACTTCACTGTCCTGTACAGAGCCCTGACCTCAACCCCAACTCTCCACCTTTGGGATGAATTGGAACACCGAATGCGAGCCAGGCCTAATCGCCCAACATCCGTGCCTGACCTCACTAAGGCTCGTGGCTAAATGGAAGCAAGTCTCATCAGCAATTTTCCAACATCTAGTGGAAAGCCTTCCCAGAAGAGTGGAGGCTGTTATAGCAGCAAAGGGGGGACCAATTCCATATTAATGATTTTGGAAACAGATTTCCACATATTTTTGGTCATGTATTGTATCAATACAAACACATAAAATATCTAGGTCAGATATTTTGTGCCGTGAGGTGTTGCTTTATCTGTTTTTTTGTAACCAGGTTTGCTGTTCATTTGAGGCTTTGTTCAAACCTCTTAGGGGACCCAAACCTATTTAGGGGACCTTCGTAGTTCTGATATTTTTTGCTGACTGGCATTCTTGCTTATAAATTGATCTGTGGACACCGTAGATGTGTCCACAGACATAATGTCTTGCATTAAGCGATATGGCTTGCATTAACCCCGGTTCCAACAGAAACAGAGGTGAGACTTTAACCTTTGAGTATGCAGCATTAATAGTTATTGTTTATTGTCCTCTCATGATAAATCATTACTTTTGTAGGTTACATTTAGTTACATTTAACTGGTTAATGCCAGTGGCAGGTCATTGGTAAAAATAGAAAAAAGTTGTGGGTCTAGATAGCTTCCCTGCGGTACACCACACCCTACATGTTTGACATTGGAGAAGCTGCCATCGTTGTGGGAAGCATTGTCCTAGTCCTCCTGGAGAGCAGTGCATGCGCAGGAGATGGTAAGCCTTCGCGAGGTGAACACACAACAAGGCAGCATGGATATCATGCTCCAACCCGTGGGGGCTACTGATCATGTGTTCAAAATCCCATGTTGAGGTTATTATAGTGAACAAAACAAAATTCGAAAAGCTATTTATTAAACTGAAATAATAACTATTCTAAAACTATAAAACCGTCATAAATTGTTCAGTTCGATTTTTTTCTTCTCAACTTTGGTCAAAAAAAGCTTTTTTCTAATGGGGTTTTCGTGCTTCTGAATCTGGTGGGTAAATGCTGCTACTAGATGCCAATGTTTCAAATAGGCTTAGCTTGTGAATAGCTAACATGGAAAAAAATCATAGGGCGAGCACAGAGCGTGACTGGGCCAAACTAGAAGATGCTGTAGCCATTCGCAATCCACAATGACCAACTTCAAACTGACAGTCAGTCACTATCTGATGTGGTGCCGTGCCTTCTCAACCTTGAGGCACACATGCAGTCAACCACTGTTCTAAAACAGTTGGCACAGGTCCTCCTGTAGTCACTGCATGAGCGCTTTGCATGTATACTGAATCCTCTGGCAGCCACCTTCAATCCAACCCCTGCAGCAGGTGTGTCTCTGGCACTTTGCTCATCGGAGATGGAGCCACTGATAAGGGAAGCAGAGTTTTTTGTACTTCAGCAAATCAGAGAGTACAGCCGTGGAGCAGCAGGACTCCAGGAAGATGCAAGGATGGCTGTTTATCCAAAGCTGTGCCTTGTGGCACTGGTTCTTAGAAAGATTGCACTATACCAGATAATGGCCATTTTTATGGGCTCCTGACCAATTCTGCAATTTTGTGTGTTTTTTTGTCTTTCTTTACATAATGTCTATGACCAAAAACGGCTTCTGGACATCAGAACAGTGATTACACTAGACTGGGACTCAAAAGAGGAAATGGCCGTGCAAAATAGACAGGCGGGGTGACTTTCTAACGAGATTACGTCAGTGAACAAATAGACCGCCATTGACCTCTGTTCTGTTGGTGAATGTGCAGTCACTGGAGAACTGGATGATCTCTGTTCCAGACTATCAGATCATCAAGAGGAATACCTACAGTTGAAGTCGGAAGTTTACATACACTTAGGTTGGAGTTATTAAAATACGTTTTTCAATGACTCAACAAGAAATTTGTGAACAAATTAGTATTGGCAAGTCGGTTAGGACATCTACTTTGTGCATGACACAATACCCTTTTCAAACAATTGTTTACAGACAGATTATTTCACTTGCAATTCACTGTATCAAAATTCCAGTGGGTCAGAAGTTTACATACACTAAGTTGACTGTGCCTTTAAACAGCTTGGAAACATCCAGAAAATGATGTCATGGCTTTAGAAGCTTCTGATAGGCTAAATTACATCATTTGAGTCAATTGGAGGTGTACCTGTGGATGTATTTCAAGGCCTACCTTCAAACTCAGTGCCTGTTTGCTTGACATTATGGAGGGGGAAAAAATAATCAGCCAAGATCTCAGAAAAACAATTGTAGACCTCCACAAGTCTTTTCATCCTCGGGAGCAATTTCCAAACGCCTGAAGGTACCACATTAGTCTGTACAAACAAGAGTACGCAAGTATAAACACCATGGGACCACGCAGCCGTCATACCGCTCAGGAAGGAGACGCGTTCGGTCTCCTAGAGATGAACGTACTTTGGTGCAAATCAAACCCAGAACAACAGCAAATTACTTTGTGAAGATGCTGGAGGAAACAGGTACAAAAGTATCTATATCCACAGTAAAACGAGTCCTATATCAACATAACCTGAAATGCCGCTCAGCAAGGAAGAAGCAACCTCTCCAAAACCGCTATAAAAAGGCAGACTACGGTTTGCAACTGCACATTGCCACAAAGATCTGACTTTTTTGGAGAAATGTCCTCTGCTCTGATGAAACAAAAATAGAAATGTTTGGCCATAATGACCATCGTTATGTTTGGAGGAAAAAGGGGGAGGCTTGCAAGCCGAAGAACATCATCCCACGGGGGTGGCAGCATCCTGCTATGGGGGTGCTTTGCTGCAGTAAGAACTGGTGCACTTCACAAAATAGATGGCAACATGTGGATGGAAAATTATGTGGATATATTGAAGCTATATCTCAAGACATAAGTCAAGAAGTTAAAGCTTGGTCGCAAATGGGTCTTCCAAATGGACAATAACCCAAAGCATACTTCCAAAGTTGTGGCAAAATGGCTTGAGGACAACCAAGTCAAGGCATTTGAGTAGCCATCACAAATCCCTAACCTCAATCCTATAGACAATGTGTGGGCAAAAATTATAAAGCGTATGCGAGCAAGGAGGCCTACAAACCTGACCCAGTTACACCAGCTCTGTCAGGAGGAAGGGGCCAAAATTCACCCATCTTATTGTGGAAAGCTTCTGTAAGGCTACCCGAAGCGTTTGACCCAAGTTAAACAATTTAAAGGCAATGCTACCAAATACTAATTGAGTGTATGTAAACCTCTGACCCACTGGAAATGTGAAATAAATCATTCTCTCTACTATTATTCTGACATTTCACATTGTTAAAATAAAGTGGTGATCCTAACTGACCTGAGACAGGGAATTTTTACTAGGATTAAATGTCAGGAATTGTGAAAAACGGAGTTTAAATGTATTTGGCTAAGGTGTATGTAAACTTCTGATTTCAACTGTACCTCTTACCCCTGCACATCAACTCGGTACTGGTACCCTCTGAATAATACTGTTACCCTCTGTCAAGTTATCATTACTCATTGTGTATTTATTCCTTGTGTTATTCTTTTTTCTAAAATTTTCTCTCTGCATTGTTGGGAAGGGCCCGTAAGTAAGCATTTCCTGTTGTTTACGAAGCATGTGACAAATACAATTTTATTTGGAGACATATTTCTCCGAGACCATGCTGGGATGCGTCTGCAGATATCACCACTGGTTTGCCCACATCATAGAACTGGAGCACCGGTTAGCTTGACAGCAACCCTTTAGTTTGGCCAGGGCAGCGTCATGTTGCTCCTTACAGCACCATTCAGTATCCTGATAGAGGAGCCCCGTCACCTCACTGTATTGTGGCATGAACTTAGACAGATAGTTAGTCATACCCAGAAAGCACTGCAGTGTCTGCTTTTCTTCTGGCTTGGGCATCTGCATGATGGCCTGTCTTTTCCAGGCCAGGTTTCACTCTGTTAGCTGTGAGAAGGTGCCCGATGTAGGGGATGTCATGGAGCCTGAATCTGCACTTCTCTGGATTCAGCTTCACGTTGACAGCCCTAATCCTGTTGAGGACCTGTTTGAGGCGCTCATCGTGTTCATCCAGGGTGCGTCCCCACACCAGGATGTCGTCCACTACTATCTCACATGGCTAGTTTTCATGGGGTGGTGTGGCCTTAGCAGAGCTTTGTTCAGGTGCACTGGGTCCATGCATAGCCTGACAGAGCCTTTACAGCAGCTACACCTAACCCCAACATTATGTCAAGCCCTTTGACCACTTTCTCTTTTATGGCTACTGGCACCTTTCTGGGTGCACAGACTGTGGCTATTACAAACTCATCCAGTTTTATGTGATATACCACTTGTAGTTTGCCAATATCTTCAATGTTAAACAGGTCACTATACTCCTGGAACTCTGGGGCCTGTTTCTGCAGCATTTGTACATCAGGACCTAGTTGTATACACCCCAGTGCTATGCTGTCTGGCAACCCTAGAAGTGGTTTCACATCCTGGTCAACAACATGAAAAGGTAAAGTCCCCTTGAGTGCAATGGAGGGTGGCTGTGCTCTCTGTATTTATTTACTTATATTTAACTTGGCAAGTCAATTAAGAAAAAAAATATTATTTACAATGACAGCCTACCAAGCGGCAAAAGGCCTTTTGCAGGAACAGTGGCTGGGACCACAACACTACATAAGAGACCTACGATAACACAGCATGGCAGCAACACATGTCTACATAGCATGGCAGCAACACATGCCTACACAGCATGGCAGCAACACATGACAACACAGCATGGCAGCAACAGATGACAACACAGCACGGTAGCAACACAACATGGCAGCAGCACAAACATGGTACAAACATTTTGCTGCTGTCTGTGCCTAACAAAGGGCAAAAAGGTAGAGACTTACTCTCCTTCCAGACCCATATCAAACATCTCCAATCCAAAGTTAAATCTAGAATTGGCTTCCTATTTCGCAACAAAGCATCCTTCACTCATGCTGCCAAACATACCCTTGTAAAACTGACCATCCTACCAATCCTCGACTTTGGCGATGTCATTTACAAAATAGCCTCCAATACCCTACTCAACAAATTGGATGCAGTCTATCACAGTGCAATCCGTTTTATCACCAAAGCCCCATATACTACCCACCATTGCGACCTGTACGCTCTCGTTGGCTGGCCCTCGCTTCATACTCGTCGCCAAACCCACTGGCTCCATGTCATCTACAAGACCCTGCTAGGTAAAGTCCCCCCTTATCTCAGCTCGCTGGTCACCATAGCATCTCCCACCTGTAGCACACGCTCCAGCAGGTATATCTCTCTAGTCACCCCCAAAACCAATTCTTTCTTTGGCCGCCTCTCCTTCCAGTTCTCTGCTGCCAATGACTGGAACGAACTACAAAAATCTCTGAAACTGGAAACACTTATCTCCCTCACTAGCTTTAAGCACCAACTGTCAGAGCAGCTCACAGATTACTGTACCTGTACATAGCCCACCTATAATTTAGCCCAAACAACTACCTCTTTCCAAACTGTATTTAATTTTAATTAATTTATTTATTTTGCTCCTTTGCACCCCATTATTTTTTTATTTCTACTTTGCACATTCTTCCATTGCAAAACTACCATTCCAGTATTTTACTTGCTATATTGTACTTACTTTGCCATCATGGCCTTTTTTGCCTTTACCTCCCTTCTCACCTCATTTGCTCACATTGTATATAGACTTGTTTATACTGCATTATTGACTGTATGTTTGTTTTTACTCCATGTGTAACTCTGTGTCGTTTTATCTGTCGAACTGCTTTGCTTTATCTTGGCCAGGTCGCAATTGTAAATGAGAACTTGTTCTCAACTTGCCTACCTGGTTAAATAAAGGTAAAATAAAATAAATTAAATAAATAAATAAAAGAGACAAGTGTCAGTAAGAGTATCCATGACTGAGTCTTTGAATGTAGAGATGGAGATAACTGTCCAGTTTGAGTGTTTTTTTAAGCTCGTTCCAGTCACTAGCTGCACCGAACTGAAAAGAGGAACGAACAATATGTTTTAAAGGTATTCAGAACAAGGTTAAGGGCAGAGAAAGCTTGTTGGACATTAAGAAAACATTGTTTCGTTCAGCACAAAATCTGGGGAGGGGCCAGCTGAGTATAAGATTGTATCATCTGCATATAAATGGATGAAAAAGCTTCCTAATGCCTGAACTATGTTGTTGATGTAAAAGGAGAAGAATGTGGGGCCTAGGATTGAGCCTTGGGGTACTCCCATGGTGATAGGCAATTGCTGAGACAGCAGATGTTCTAACTTTATACACTGCACTCTTTGAGAGAGGAAGTTAGCAAACCAGTCCAAAGACCAATCAGAGACACCAATAATCTATAGCCAACCCACAACAATGGAATGGTCTTTATATATCAAAAGCTTTGGCCAAGTCAATAAAAATAGCAGCACAGCATTGCTTAGAATCAAGGGCAATGGTGCCATCATTTAGGACCTTTAAGGTTGCAGTGACACATCCATAACCTGAGCCGAAACCAGATTGCATACCAGAAAGAATACTATAGACATCAAGAAAGCCAGTCATATGATTATTGACAAGTGTTTCCCAGCACTTTTGATAAACAGGCAATATAGACATTGACCTATAACAGTTAGGATCAGCTTGATCTCCACAAGGATCTCCCTGACTTCCAGGGGCAGCAACCTTAAAGAAGAAAGGATCTAAACCATCTGACCCAGATGTTTTTTGGGGGTCAAATTTAAGTAGCTCCTTTAGCTCCTCAGACTCAGTGACAGCCTGCATAGAAGAAACTATGTAGCGGGGCAAGGGAACGAGTGGGAAGAGCATCAGGGGTAGTCACATTAGAAGGGCTGAGAGATGAGGAAGTGTTGGATGGCAAGGAGGCATGGCTGAGTTAAATAGGAATCCTGACTTAATGGAGTCGTTATTAAAGCGCTCAGGCATATGCTCCTTGTCAGTAACAACCACATGATCAACAGTAAGTGACACGGGCAGCTGTGAGGAAAAAGCCAAACCTTGACCCAGAAAATATAAAAAACTATCGGCCTATATCGAATCTTCCATTCCTCTCAAACATTTTAGAAAAGGCTGTTGCGCAGCAACTCACTGCCTTCCTGAAGACAAACAATGTATACGAAATGCTTCAGTCTGGTTTTAGACCCCATCATAGCACTGAGACTGCACTTGTGAAGGTGGTAAATGACCTTTTAATGGCATCAGACCGAGGCTCTGCATCTGTCCTCGTGCTCCTAGACCTTAGTGCTGCTTTTGATACCATCGATCACCACATTCTTTTTTGGAGAGATTGAAAACCCAAATTGGTCTACACGGACAAGTTCTGGCCTGGTTTAGATCTTATCTGTCGGGAAAGATATCAGTTTGTCTCTGTGAATGGTTTGTCCTCTGACAAATCAACTGTAAATTTCGGTGTTCCCCCTTACTGGGGCTCTTTCATACCGTCCCTAGGAGGGGTGCATCACTTGAGTGGGTTGAGTCACTGATGTGATCTTCCTGTCTGGGTTGGCGCCCCCCCTTGGGTTGTGCCGTGGCGGAGATCTTTGTGGGCTATACTCGGCTTTGTCTCAGGATGGTAAGTTGGTGATTGAAGATATCCCTCTAGTGGTGTGGGGGCTGTGCTTTGGCAAAGTGGGTGGGGTTATATCCTTCCTGTTTTGGCCCTGTCCGGGGGTGTCCTCGGATGGGGCCACAGTGTCTCCTGACCCCTCCTGTCTCAGCCTCCAGTATTTATGCTGCAGTAGTTTATGTGTCGGGTGGCTAGGGTCAGTTTGTTATATCTGGAGTACTTCTCTAATTCTCTCTTTCTCTCTTTCTTTCTCTCTCTCGGAGGACCTGAGCCCTAGGACCATGCCTCAGGACTACCTGACATGATGACTCCTTGCTGTCCCCAGTCCACCTGGCCGTGCTGCTGCTCCAGTTTAAACTGTTCTGCCTTATTATTATTGGACCATGCTGGTCATTTATGAACATTTGAACATCTTGGCCATGTTCTGTTATAATCTCCACCCGGCACAGCCAGAAGAGGACTGGCCACCCCACATAGCCTGGTTCCTCTCTAGGTTTCTTCCTAGGTTTTGGACTTTCTAGGGAGTTTTTTTTCTTCTTTTTTTTCTGTACAGCACTTTGAGATATCAGCTGATGTAAGAAGGGCTATATAAATACATTTGATTTGATTTGATTTGATTTGCGGAGGAGGATTTATTCTTCAGGTTTTACCATTTTTTCTGAACTTCCTGGGGTTAGACCCACAGAGAGAGAACTGCTCCTTGGCCTTCCGGATAGCCTGAGTGCACTTAATTCTCATTTGCCTGAACAACAGCCAGCCGGTCTTAGTTTTTGTGTGCCGAGCCTGTCGCCAAATGGTGTTCTTGAGGTGAAGTAACTGCCAGATCACGGTTGAACCAGGGGCTGAACCCGCTTTTAATCCTTGTTTTCTTTATAGGGGAGTGCTTGTTAACAACACCACTGAAAATATCAAAAAGTAAGAGGGAATTTGACCTAGGGGATCAGACTGATTCTATACCAATTTACAGAGGCCAGGTCATGAAGGAAGGCTTGCTCATTCATGTTTTTCAGCAAACATCTATGATAAATCAGGACAGGTTGTTTAACTGAGCAGCCATTATGATCACTAAGTTCATTACAGAAAACATCAGACTAAATACAGATATCATCAGCAGTAATACAATCAGGGCACTGCAGAGGACTAGGAGAGCTTTGTCTGCAGTGTTGATGTTTTTATGACATTTGAATGTGCATCAGATGGCAACAAGATCATATGGTACAGCAATTATATCAGGTAACTTCAATTTTTAAAAAGAGGGTGTTAGAAGAGGATGGGAGGCCAAGAGCCCGTGTAACCACTAGAGAGTCAGAGTCACCAGTGTAGGAACAAACATTGTATGTCCCGCAGTCAGGTAAACGAGCAAGTTCATAGTCAACAAAGCGTATATAGTATGGCTTGGGGCTAGCCATTGTAAGTTCAAAGAGTCTGCCAGGGCAGATGGAGAGCAGATCGCTGGGTGGGATCCAAGCAGCAGTGCTGCAGGCAACGGGAGTAGGTGTCACACCCGCTTGGGAGAAGCTTTTGTCGGGAGGCTGAGTAGGATAGGAGGCATTGAACCTTATCAGACAGGTGCGTGGTAGAGCGTATTAAAACATCTGAAGCAAAAAGCTTAACGAAAAACGTTGGGCGAAGACAAAACCAAGTAGCCAGCAAAATCACTACATTTCAAAGCCAGATCAACAGCAGTTAAAGTAGAGTGAAAAGGTAAACTCTGCATATATCTCAGCAGTGTCCCTGGCCTCCATATGCCACCAGATTAACTTTTTTCAGCAGTATTAACAGTTACAGTAGGTTCAATGTCTTTCCACATCTCTCTAGATAGTACATTGCACTTAAGCACCAGTATCCAGTTTCATTTTGAGCTTGGCTTACTGTCAGAGTAGCGAGTGATCAGATCGACACTTTGGTAGAATGTATCACCAGCTTCATATTCAAGTTTACATTCCATATCATTAACTCCGCTGAAGTTCTGTGCTCTAGGTTGATATGCATTAGCATGGTATCTGTTGCTGTTAGCATAGCTGCCGGATGGTTGCTGTTGTGTTCGTGGATGCCTGGACCTACAACACTTGGTCCCTTCTACAAAGACGGATGCTTCCGACTTTTCCCCGGCGTCTGGTCCATCCAAGTTAGGAGAGTTTACGATTGAACTTTCTTTGCCTTGTCCGATATATACTGCAACACAGGTCTTCGCCATTCCTTCTCAAACTTTTTACAGTTGTCTGTGATATTTTCATTGAAAACCAGCTGGTCGATGGCACAATACCGGTGCCATTTCACCACTTTGACACCATGCAACGTGTGGGCAATGAAGGGTCAACGTTACTGCAGGTGTAAAATGTCCAATGTTTACTTCGCCATTGGGATTCTATACATTGTGTCATGCCTAATGATGTACGTATACACCAAACTTATAGTGTACTAGTTCCGGAGTGACATCCACCAATATACAGGAATCAATTGTTTGGTGCCCACAAGGATAGTAAAACAATGTCTGTCTGAATGTCTGTCTGTGGGTGTGCGTGCGTGCGTGCATGTTGTGTGACTGAGAGCGAGAGAGAAAATAATTTATGATAGATCGAGGCGTAAACATCTGAAACATAATACCATCAAATGTTATGAAAAGATGAAAGAATAGGCGGGAAGGAAAAGGCTTACAGGAACTGCTATCTTTATGAAGGACATTCTGACAATCTTGAAAAGTTGATTAAATAATAGTAAGAATTATATTGAGTGTGTTTTTCAACCGCGTTTTTCTAATGCCCACATATTTTCAAGTATTGATTTCTGGAAAGTCATGCCATTGCATGTCATCAGGGATGGTGACACGATCGTCACTTTTCACAGTCAACCAATAATAACTGACCTACAGTGTAAGGATATGGAACTCACCTCATAAGATACGTTTTATAGGTCAACAGTAGTCCTGATATTAGGGTCAAGTTCAGTAGGCACAGAATGGAACAAAACGTTCAGAAAAAGAGTGTGAAATGGGGAGTAACTGCATCTGAACTTGTCCAATAAGTTTTAGTTTTACGTTGCACAACATATTGAAATGGTGTGCCCTGATGAACGGAACCAACACTGAGAGTGGAGAGTATCTAGAACTCCCTTGTGGTCATGCGTTAGACATTAGTGAAGTCCGTCACATCTCTGTGGACCTTCACTGAGGATGGAATTAAATTAAAGGTCCATTAAAATGTAAATTCAGCTTCCATATGGAAACTGATAGAATTATTGCTTTCTACCCACTGGGCATAAAAATACATTGGATTTGAAGTTGTTTTGATGTAATTTCAACCACATGATTACGTTATCATGGTAACCTAATTACAACATAGACAAACCTTGTTTAAAATATGTTGAATTCATACCTTTAAAACAATGTCAGATCTTCAACGTCATATCCACAACATCATATCCACTATCAGAAAAAAATACTATCTGCTGAGGGCAGAACATCCTACTAAAGAATTGATCTACAGCTATAATTTTGTATCCCATTCAGGGTTTTAAGCAAACCCAGTTCTGCCTAGCTATGATATGTCACTGACTATTATCAATGTGCTATCGTGTTTGTCTACAAATTAACAACTGATATGTTGGATTCACATCTCCACCTCAACCAAAAATCGAATTTAAAGAATAGGACTCAATCAAATCCAACTTTAAAGTGCATTTAAAATTTGTTTTAGTCATATTCTTTGACTTAGATTTTTGGTTGAGATGTAGATGTGAATCCAACATAATAATTAATTTGTAGATAAACTACATTCTGACATTCTGATTCATCCACAACACTATCCAAGCAGAAGATTCAAACACACTATCCAAACACAATTCAATACCACTTGAAATACAGTAAATAGCCTATTAAGTTGTTGACAAGTCTCCAACTCCAAAAAAGTTAAAGAATGGGATTAAGCCAGTGTCTCAGCTAGAACTATCCAAACAGTACTGTAGATACAGCACATACAGTGCCTTGCGAAAGTATTCGGCCCCCTTGAACTTTGCGACCTTTTGCCACATTTCAGGCTTCAAACATAAAGATATAAAACTGTATTTTTTTGTGAAGAATCAACAACAAGTGGGACACAATCATGAAGTGGAATGACATTTATTGGATATTTCAAACTTTTTTAACAAATCAAAAACTGAAAAATTGGGCGTGCAAAATTATTCAGCCCCCTTAAGTTAATACTTTTAGCGCCACCTTTTGCTGCGATTACAGCTGTAAGTCGCTTGGGGTATGTCTCTATCAGTTTTGCACATCTAGAGACTGACATTTTTTCCCATTCCTCCTTGCAAAACAGCTCGAGCTCAGTGAGGTTGGATGGAGAGCATTTGTGAACAGCAGTTTTCAGTTCTTTCCACAGATTCTCGATTGGATTCAGGTCTGGACTTTGACTTGGCCATTCTAACACCTGGATATGTTTATTTTTGAACCATTCCATTGTAGATTTTGCTTTATGTTTTGGATCATTGTCTTGTTGGAAGACAAATCTCCGTCCCAGTCTCAGGTCTTTTGCAGACTCCATCAGGTTTTCTTCTAGAATGGTCCTGTATTTGGCTCCATCCATCTTCCCATCAATTTTAACCATCTTCCCTGTCCCTGCTGAAGAAAAGCAGGCCCAAACCATGATGCTGCCACCACCATGTTTGACAGTGGGGATGGTGTGTTCAGGGTGATGTGCTGTGTTGCTTTTACGCCAAACATAACGTTTTGCATTGTTGCCAAAAAGTTCAATTTTGGTTTCATCTGACCAGAGCACCTTCTTCCACATGTTTGGTGTGTCTCCCAGGTGGCTTGTGGCAAACTTTAAACAACACTTATTATGGATATCTTTAAGAAATGGCTTTCTTCTTGCCACTCTTCCATAAAGGCCAGATTTGTGCAATATACGACTGATTGTTGTCCTATGGACAGAGTCTCCCACCTCAGCTGTAGATCTCTGCAGTTCATCCAGAGTGATCATGGGCCTCTTGGCTGCATCTCTGATCAGTCTTCTCCTTGTATGAGCTGAAAGTTTAGAGGGACGGCCAGGTCTTGGTAAATTTGCAGTGGTCTGATACTCCTTCCATTTCAATATTATCGCTTGCACAGTGCTCCTTGGGATGTTTAAAGCTTGGGAAATCTTTTTGTATCCAAATCCGGCTTTACACTTCTTCACAACAGTATCTCGGACCTGCCTGGTGTGTTCCTTGTTCTTCATGATGCTCTCTGCGCTTTTAACGGACCTCTGAGACTATCACAGTGCAGGTGCATTTATACGGAGACTTGATTACACACAGGTGGATTGTATTTATCATCATTAGTCATTTAGGTCAACATCCTCACTGAACTTCTGGAGAGAGTTTGCTGCACTGAAAGTAAAGGGGCTGAATAATTTTGCACGCCCAATTTTTCAGTTTTTGATTTGTTAAAAAAGTTTGAAATATCCAATAAATGTCGTTCCACTTCATGATTGTGTCCCACTTGTTGTTGATTCTTCACAAAAAAATACAGTTTTATATCTTTATGTTTGAAGCCTGAAATGTGGCAAAAGGTTGCAAAGTTCAAGGGGGCCGAATACTTTCGCAAGGCACTGTATTAATATGTAATTGCTTTGCTTGTGTAATATAATACATAGTCTAAAGTTTAGGTTCTTACAAACTAATGTAACACTCAACTTTAAAAAGAGTAAGACACTCATGGCCACATTGAGGTTACAACAACTACACACTGAGTATACAAAACATTAAGAACACCTGCTTTTTCCATGTGATAGACTGACCAGGTGAATCCAGGTTAAATCTTTGATCACATTGATGTTGCTTGTTAAATTGACTTCAAATCAGTGTAGATGAAGGGGAGTAGACAGGTTGAAGAAGGATATTTAAGCCTTGAGAAAATTGAGACAAGGATTGTTTATGTGTGCCATTCAGAGGGGGACAAGACAAAAAAATATAAGTGCCTTTGAATGGGTTATGGTTGTAGGTGCAAGGTGCACTGGTTGGTGACAAGAACTGCAACGCTGCTGGGTTTTGCCACACTCCCGTGTGTATAAACAATAGTCCACCACCCATAGGACATCCAGCCAACTTGACACAACTGTGGGAAGCATTAGAGTTAACAGGGGCAAGCATTCCACAGGGATGCTGTTGACACTTTGAAGAGTCCATGCACCGACGAATTGAGGCTGTTATATTAATTGCTGTAATAATCTGTGCACCATATACTTTTAATATAATCTCAACTGCAATCCAGGTAATTTGATTCTGCTATTAGATGAAGCACAGTGATAACACAATCATCTGCTGTATTTCACATCTGCAGCCATGAAGGCCTTTGAAAGGCTGGTCATGGCTCACATCAACACCATCATCCCAGAAACCCTAGACCCACTCCAACTCTCATACTACCTCAACAGATCCACAGATGACACACTCTATTGCACTCCACACTGCCCTTTCCCACCTGGACAAAAAGGAACACCTACATGAGAATGTTGTTCATTGACTACAGCTCAGCATTCAACACCATAGTATCCTCAAAGCTCAGGAACCTGGGACTGATCACATCCCTCTGCAACTGGATCCTGGACTTCGACGGGCCGCCCCCAGATGGTAAGTGTAGGCAACACCACCTCTGCCACGCTGATCCTCAACACGGGGGCCCCTCAGGGGTGTGTGCTTAGTCCCCTCCTGTACTCCCTGTTCACCCATGACTGCGTGGCCATCACAACAGTGGTAGGCCTGATCCACGTCAACAATGAGACAGCCTATATGGAGGAGGTTAGAGACCTGGCAATGTGGTGCCAGGACAACAACCTCTCCCTCAACGTGATCAAGAAAAAGGAGATGATTGTGGACTGCAGGAAAATGAGGGCCGAGCACGACCCCATTCTCATCGATGAGGCTGTAGTGGAGCAGATTGAGAGTTTCAAGTTCCTTGGTGTCCACATCACCAAAAATTTGTGTTGATCCCCCCCCATTTTTTTTACGTTGATGCTGCTCGCTGTTTATTATCTATGTCACTTTACACCTACCTACATGTACATACAGTATCACATCAATTACCTTGACTAACCTGTACCCTCGCACATTGACTCGGTACCGATCCCCCCGTCTATAGCCTTGTTATTTTATTGTGTTACTTTCTTTTTATTTAGTAAATATTTTCTTAACTCTTATTTTTCGTCGAACTGCATTGATGGTTAAGGGCTTGTAATGGTAAGGTCTACCTAAACCTGTTGTACTGTATTTGGCGACAGTGACATACAATTTCATTTGAAATAAACAAAACATCTGACATTATATTCCCATTTTAACTTTGCAATGCTTTAAAATGGTTGAAAGAGCAGCGAGACATTTGGGTGACAACTAAACCAAAAATCGGACGTAGTTTTTCCATTGAAATTTGGTTGTGCTTTAAGATGGTTGAAAACATAGTGATAACACATTAGACATTCAACTAACTTTTGGCGGGTGAATACAGGCTGTAGTCTCATTGTTCAACATCTCAACCACATATTACCCAATTATCCAGGTTGAAATGACGTAGTGTGCGCAGTGGGTAATCTGTAAAACCTCATTATAACCTCAAACATTCCAAAATTAAGATTATTACAGTATAAAATGGTTTTGAGTAAGTATCCAATGATGTCCTTTATGGACATACTTTCATAGATAACACAGTATCCCTGGAGATATCACCAAAAGTATGTGGACATGCCTTCAAATGAGTGGATTCGGCTATTTCAGCCACACCCGTTCCTGACAGGTGTATCATTTCGAGCACATGCGATCTCCATAGAAACACACAAACACTGACAGTAAAATGGCCCGTACTGAAAAGTTCAGTGACTTTCAATGTGGCACCGTCATAGGATGCCACCTTTCCAACAAGTCCGTTCATCAAATGTATGCCCTGCTAGAGCTGCCCCGGTCAACTGTAAGTGCTGTTATTGTGAAGTGGAAACATCTAGGAGCAACAATTGCTCAGCCGTGAAATGGTAGGCCACACAAGCTCACAGAACGGGACCGCCGAGTGCTGAAGCACGTAACAATTGTCTGTCCTTGGTTGCAACACTAACTACCGAGTTCCAAACTGCCTCTGGAATCAACGTCAGCACAAGTACTATTTGTTTGGGTGCTTCACAAGCCTAAGATCACCATGCGCAATGCCAAGCGTTGGCTGGAGTGGTATAAAGCTCGCAGCAATTGGACTATGGAGCAGTGTAAACATGTTCTGTTGAGTGATGAATCATGCTTCACCATCTGGCAGTCCAACAGATGAATCTGGGTTTGGCGGATGCCAGGAAAACGCTACCTGTCCCAATGCACAGCACCAACTGTAAAGTTTGGTGGAGGAGGAATAATGGTCTGGGGCTGTTTTCCATGGTTCGGGCTAGGTCCCTTAGTTCCAGTGAAGGGAAATCTTAACGCTACAACATACAATGGCCTTCTAGACGATTCTGTGTTTCCAACTTTATGGAAACAGTTTGGGGAAGGTCCTTTCCTGTTTCAGCATGACAATGCCCCTGTGCATAAAGCGAGGTCCATACAGAAATGGTTTGTCGATAACGGTGTGGAATAACTTGACTGGCCTGCACAGAGTTTTGATCTCAACCCACTCGCACACCTTTGGGATGAATTGAAACGCAGACCACGAGCCAGGCCTAATCGCCCAACATCAGTTCCTAACCTATTTTAGTTTGGTCAGGGCGTGAGTTGGGGTGGGCATTCTATGTTTTGTGTTCTATGTTTTCTATTTCTATGTGTTTGGCTTGGTATGGTTCCCAATCAGAGGCAGCTGGCAATCGTTGTCTCTGATTGAGAACCATACTTAGGTAGCCTGTTTTCCCACTATGGGTTGTGGGTAGTTATTTTCTGTTTAGTGTTTTTTGTGCACCGTACAGAACTGTTTGTTTGTTTGTTTGTTTGTTTGTTTGTTTGTTTGTTTTTGTTCAGTATTCATCTTTATTAAAATGATTATGAATACGTACCACTTTGGTCCTCTTCTCCCGACGAGAATCGTTACAGGCATTATGGTTGCAATAATCTTGAACACATTTAGCCATTTCTATGAGCACTGTGCATTATCGACTGAGTGTTGCCGATTTTAGCTCAAACACTAAAAGGCCAGCTTTTGTGACTATTGCTTTTTCATACGCCATCATTCATATGTTGAGTCCTTAAGAACAATTATGCTAGAGTAGATGAAAATGTTGGAATGGTTGCACTCACAAAATCCATTGTGCTGCATGCGTCCTGACGTTATGGGCTACTATACCTAACGTCTCAAGCATTCATTTTCACAAGGATGCGTTTTTTTCACTAAAACCATTAGTATTCAGGTATGGCTCCCATGCCATCTCTTCTAAAGTTAGTTTTACAGGAGTCTGATTGGAAATACCATGACCTTATCACTGGGACCGGCTAGGAGAGCAACTCTGTGCACAGTCGTTGAGACAGCAAATGGATGGAAGGCAAACACCCACAGTTTAATGGAAAGGTTTATCAGGGCTTTTTCTGCACCTGGCGGGCACAAAGACATCCTGGGGTTTCAGGAGAGAGCGAGGGTGGGGCTGAGGGATGGGAGCTTTAAGTGTGCGTCTACCCCTGGTAAACATGGCTGTTTTGGCCAGAAACTGAGAGAAACAGATCATCAAAAGATAAGATTTCACAGCATCCTTTTTCTCTGTTTTTGTGTGCGTGCAGAGTGCCTTGGGACTTGAGTAGACTTGGGTATTGATGTAGTGCCAGACAGATGTGTCAAGTCTAAGGTTTGTTGTTTGATGATGATGTGTACATAGTTTGTTTTGGATTTGAAAAACTTTGGAATGCCAATCGAAATGCAGAGGTTTAGGGGAAAATATATATAAATTCTATATCTTGGATATCTCATGTTTGTTCAGACAGTGGCTGTTGGAAGACTACGTGTAGAAACAGAAAATGTTTGTGGCGTGTCTACACTTTAAAACCTTTCCCTGTAAATTGACAGCATTATACTGGCAGCAGAGATGCCAGTATAATGCTGTCAATTTGTTTTCTGTTGTGTGTCTGCACCAGCCAGAACTGTTTTTGGTCGTTCTCTTTGTTATTTTTGTTATTTACGTGTTCATTTAATAAATATGGACACATACCACGCTGCACCTTGGTCCTCCTCTTCTTCCACCACCAACAGCCATTACACTTGTTATACAGTAAGAAAAATAGCACAATACAGAAATATACTGTACATGAATGAGCCTACTGTAGTCATTAGCACAGCTGTATTATATAATTACAATAATTTGCTAGCAAATCTGCTGCCAGTATAATGCTGTAAATTTACCAGGGTTTGCATTTTACAGTATTTTAATGTAATTGGTGCAAGCAGGCCGGCTGCTTAGTAATGTATTTTCATATTACAGCATATCAAATATATTGTGTAAATGAATATTTCCAAACTTGCAGTGACTACAGGGCAAAACAGACATGACAAGCCACTTAGCCATACTATTGGAGTGGCTTGCCGCCACTCCAATCTGTCCTCTATACACGTAATTGTGTATAAATGTAGCCTCTTACAAGACACGCCTCAAAATATGTTAATGAGACAGAAACAATACCATGCACCCACTAGCTGTCAATCGTTTTTGGCGCTCAAAAATATACGGTAGGGTGCTGTATTCTGTGGGGTGGAATTACAGCACTATTTGAAATACACTACTTCTTTACAGTAATGTACTGTAAAATTAATGTTTCAATGTCATCTCCGGTATCATTTACCAGTTATGCCTAAAATCACCCAGAGTGCATTGCGATTTACGACTATTCACTGTACGTAACCAAAGCGGCGCATCATTACAACAGGTATTCAAAGAGTATATTGTGTGCGGGGTTGGGGGGAGAAGAGGTAGATGCAGTTTAAATTAGGATTCTATGATCAGGAACAAATATATTTGGAGTAAGGGAGCTTATAGTCTGAGCTTCATGCCTCTCAACCGACAGCATGAGGTTGACGCCTGTAACTGAAAATGTGATTCTAGTCTGCAGTAGGTGCGAGCCATTAGGCCTACTAGAAATACAGTATGTTAGAGTCCTTTTTCAGGAGTGTTATTCAGCATTTTACCCATAATACAGTGCAATCTACAGTATTAATTCTGTAAAACACATTTAAGGTATTTTACTGTGCATTCACCAACCAACACCACTACTATATTTTTCAGGAGGAACTTTTGACCCTCTTTACTCTTTCTCTTACAACTAGATACAGAAAGTGTTCCTTTCCCTCCAGACTATCTCCATGCACAAACGTAAACACTCACACAACTGAGACACACATACACACCGATTCTGTCCCCCACCTCATCACCACATCACCTTGGTGAGGCAGCGAATAACTTATAGGAAAGCCTGTGATGATAGAGTACATTAAGACATCAGTCCATGCAGTCCCACTTAAATTATCAAACAGACACAGGGGAAGAGCAAATGCCGCTCTCCCTCTCCTCAGACAATTTCCCTGGTAATCTCCCTCCCTCTGCGCTGGAAAGGGAGGCTCCTCCATTGACCTAGGGAAAGAACCGGTGTTGATTCAGCTATGATTGAACCAGCTATGATCCCTTATGATGTCACCTGTTAAATCCACTTCAATCAGTGTAGATGAAGGGGAGGAGACCAGCAGGAAACAGGTTAAAGAAGGATTTTTAAGCGTTGAGACATGTATTGTGTATGTGTGCCATTCTGAGGGTGAATGGGCACGATAAAAGATTTATGCCTTTGAACGGGTATGGTTAGGTGCCAGTGTGAGTGTGTCAAGAACTGCAACACTGTTCGGTTTTTCACTCTCAGCATTTCCCTGTGTGTATCAAGAATGGTCCACCACCCAAACGACATCCAGCCAACAGCAGGCCAGTGGTCGAAAACAGTTCATTGATCAAATAGGACAAAGGAGGCAGACACGAATTGTGCAGAACAACAGACTACAGTTAGTCAACTGACTATTTAAGATACTCTTTGAAGAGGTTGGGTTTCAGGTGCTTTTGGAAGAGGCACAGGGATTTCTGTCCTAGCTTCAGGTGGAATTTGGTTCCACCATTGGGGTGCCAGGACAGAGAAGAGCTTGGACTGGGTTGAACAGGAGCTGCCCTCCCATAGGGGTGGGAGGGTCAAGAGACCAGAGGTGGCTCGGGTTGGGGTGTAGGGTTTGAGCATTGCCTGGAGGTAGGGAGGGGCCGTTTCTGTTGCCGCTCCATAGGTCTGAGCGGGCAGGCTTTCCCCAAGAAGAAGAACAGCTCTGTCTTGTAAAGGTTGAACTTGAGGTGGTGAGTCAACATCCAAGCTGAGATATCTGCCAGGCACGCATGCGTGCCGCCATCTGGGTGTCAGAAGGGAAAAAGGAGAAAATGAGTTGCGAATCATCTGCATAGCAATGATAGGAAAGACCATGTGAGGATATGACAGAGCCGAGTGACTTTCTGTACAGAGAGAAGAGGGTCTTGAACCGAGCCCTGGGGGACACCTGTAGTGAGAGTACGTGGTGCAGACACCGATCCTCTCCACATCAGCTGGTAGGAGCGGCCTGTCAGGTAGGATGCAATACAAGAGTGTGCAGAGCCTGAGATGCCCAGCCCTGAGAGCGTGGAGAGGAGGATCTGAAGGTTCAGTGTTGAAGGCAGTGGATAGATCTAGGAGGATGAGAACAGATGAGAGAGTGTCAGCTTTGGCAGTGCGGAGAGCCTCCATGACACAGAGAAGAGCAGTCTCGGTTGAGTGACCTGTCTTGAAGCCTGACTGGTTAGGGTCAAGAAGATCATTCTGAGAGATAACCAGAGAGTTGATCAGAGACAGCATGCTCAAATGTTTTGGAAAAAAAGGGATACAGGTCTGTAGTTTTTGTTGTCAGATGAGTCGAGTATTGGTTTCTTGAGGAGGTGAGCAAATTGGGACATTTTGAAGTCAGAGGGGACGCAGCCAGTGGTCAGGGATGAGTTAATGAGGGGAAGTGAGGAATGGGAGAAGGTCTCCAGAAGGGAGGAGAGGATGGGGTCGAGCGGGCAGGTTGTTGGGCAGTCAGTCTTCACTGTAGCAGGATTTCATCTGGAGAGAGAAGGGAGAAAGAGGTAAAGGCGTAGGGTAGTTCTGTTTGAGTGGGACCTGTGGACTCAATGGGCTGAGTGGATGAGGAGCGGATGTCAACCTTCTTTTCAAAGTGTTTGACAAAGTTGTCCACAGAGAGGGAGGAGGGAGTGGAGGATTAAGGTTGGACGAGAAGGTGGAAAAGCGTTTCCTAGAGGCAGAAGCTTGAAATTTAGATTGATAGAGAGTGTCTTTAGCAGCGGATACAGAGGGAGTGGAGGGAGTGAAAGGATGATAGGTCCTCCGGAAGTTTAGTTTTCCTCCATTTGTGCTCAGCTGCCCACAGCCCTGCTCTGTAAGCTCGCAATGATTCACTCAGACACGGAGCAGGAGGGGACAGTGCGAGTCATAGAAAGGGTGAAGAGTAGGGTCGAAGAGGCAGAAACAGGACACAGAAGGGAGAAGGATTTAGCAGAATGGAGAGATAGGATACAGGAGGAGAGAGTAGTGGGAGAGATCATCTTGGTAGGCACTGAGTGGCTAGGGTTGGAGGAAAGAGAGACAGAAAAGCAAACAAACAAAGTAGTGATCAGAGACCTGGAGAGGGGTGTTGCAGTGAGATTAGTAGGCAAACAGCCTCTAATAAAGATGAGGTCAAGTGTTGCCTGCCTTGTGAGTTGGAGGGGATTGGGAAAGGGCGAGGTGAAAAGAGGCAAGGAGGAGAAATAAATTAATCGAAGGCAGACATCATGAGATTGAAGTCGCCTTGAGCTTATCAAGGGTGTGGTAAGTATAATTGTAACTTGGGGACCATTATGTAAGTGGTTAAATAATTATAGCCAGTTATAATTGTAATGGCTTAGCAGATACAAATAGCAATTTTAAATAGCTGAAAGAAACATAATATAATATCTATTGTTTACAGGAAACTCATTCTACAAATATAGTTGGGTGGAAAAAGGACTGGGAGGGAGAAATATATTTTTGTCATGGGCAAAGAAACTAAGAAGGGGTGATTATATTAATGAATACACATTTTGATCTGATTGTGCAAACAAATTCGCAAGGAAGATGGATTATTTTAAATATTCTATTGGACCAAAAACAGATCTGGCTAAATAACTTCTTATGGTATAGGGAACGCTTGCGTCCCACTTGGAAAAAAAACAGGGAAAATGCAGCGCGGCAAATTCAAATAATGATATAAAATCAAACATTCATTAAATCACACATGTAAGATACTCAATTAAAAATACACTTGTTGTGAATCCAGCCAACATGTCAGATTTTAAAAAGCTTTTCAGCGAAAGCATAAGAAGCTATTATCTGATGATAGCACAATGTCAACAAAGAGGAGAGCATATTTCAACCCTGCAGGCGCTACACAAAACGCTGAAATAAAATATAAAACATGCATTACCTTTGACGAGCTTCTTTTGTTGGCAGTCCAATATGTTCCATAAACATCACAATTGGTCCTTTTGTTCGATTAATTCCGTACATATATATCAAAATGTCCATTTATTTGACGCGTTTGATCCCCAAAAAAACAGCTGCCAAAAAACACAACGTCACTACAAAATATTTCAACAGTTGCCTATAATTTAAACTTTGCCAAAATATTTCAAACTACTTTTGTAATACAACTTTAGGTATTTTTAAACGTGAATAATCAATCAAATTGTAGATGGGGCTATCTGTGTTCAATACAGCAAGTAAACAAACCATGCTCCTTTTTACGTCTTGCGCAACTCTCAATAGTGTAACGTTGTTCCAGGATGTCCTTCTTCTTCATTGCACAAATGAATAACCTCAACCAAATTCCAAAGACTGGTGACATCCAGTGGAAGTGGTAGGAACTGAAAAAGGTTCTTATGAAATATCCCTTGGCAAAGACAACTCAGGGAACAGTCAGAGGCAAAAAAATAAAAAATCTGAACAGTTAGTCCGCTGGGTTTTGCCTGCTACATAAATTCTGTTATACTCACAGACATGATTCAAACAGTTTTAGAAACTTCAGTGTTTTCTATCCACATCTACTAATAATATGCATATCTTATATTCCTGGCATGATAGGCAGGAAGTTGAAATTGGGCACGCTATTTATCCAAAAGTGAAAATGCTACCCCCTATACCTTAAGAGGTATCTATATGGGCCAAATAATGATGATCCACACTTCTTTGAAAATATATATAATAATATATTTACCTCACAAGCATTGAAATAATCTATTTGTCACATGGAATGACGCTGGAGAGACGAACGGAGTCAAACATTTAATAGTACGCAGGTACTTATTACTTATTTTCCACCATAATCTGCAAATAAATTCATTAAAACATTATAACATAGGTTATTGACGGTGTTTGTGTTGCCATCAACTCCAATTCGGCTGGCACACAGTATTCTCATCCTAGTCCACTGTGGATTGATACTACAGTTTATTAAATAGCATTGGCTACATTTAATTCACATTTAATTCATGTTAGTTGACATCAACTAAATCAAAAATATATTGAAATGATGTCTGCCATGTGGGAGGCTATGCTTGGTTTATAATCAAATAAAAGGAAATTTCTAAATAGGATGTTTGTGGCACAAAAAAAAAATAGAAAATCCGTCTACAGGGCCAACTCTAGCCTTTTGGAGGCCCTAAACGAGAGTTGCTGCAACTCAAGGTTCCATTAAACCTTTGAGTTGCAGGTGTCCTTTGACAGCTCTTTGGTCTTGGCCATAGTGGAGTTTGGAGTGTGACTGTTTGAGGTTGTGGACAGGTGTCTTTAATACTGATAACAAGTTCAAACAGGTGGCATTAATATAGGTAACGAGTGGAGGACAGAGGAGCCTCTTAAAGAAGAAGTTACAGGTCTGTGAGAGCCAGAAATCTTGCTTGTTTGTAGGTGACCAAATACTTATTTTCCACCATAATTTGCAAATAAATTCATAAAAAATCCTACAATGTGATTTTCTGTATTTTTTTTCTAATTTTGTCTGTCATAGTTGAAGTGTACCTATGATGAAAATTACAGGCCTCTCTCATCTTTTTAAGTGGGAGAACTTGCACAATTGGTGGCTGACTAAATACTTTTTTGCCCCACTGTATATAGCCGTCTTGATTACTTCCTAGTCTCATTTTTGCTGGCATCAAAAGTTTTTTTAAAGTATTGTAGGAGACCAAATGTGATCTAATTGGCCTCCATATAACTATTATTTTGCACAACATAGGTACAGCAGATCCCCTTATTGTCTGGGACATTTTCAAATGTACTTTACGAGGCCATTCAACACAATACTCATCATTAAAACAAAGTTTAGGTCAAAAGAGAGTAGACCAATAAACAAAATAGAGGAAGTAACAACGCAGGTAGTTGGTAATGGAAACTGTACTATAGAGGCACAAAAAGAAATGGATGTACTTATTCAAGAACAATCAAGTGTAATGCATTACAAAAATAAAACGGATTGGTAATGAAAATGGGGAAAAAGGCACAACATTTCTCTTGAATCTTCAACATAGAAATTCTACCAAAAATAATCTACAGAAACTCGTTAGAAATGGTGTTATCCATGATTCACCAAATTATATTTCGAAAGAGGAAGCAAAATATTTTAAGAATGTTTCTTTTCAGTCTCCTCCATTTCCACTGAATGATGTTAACAGTAAGGATTTCTTTCATAATAATAATGTAAAATTAACAAATTTACATAAAGACCTGTGTGAAGGCGAACTTACAGAAGAGGAACTTCGAGGCAATAAATTATTTTCAGTCTGGAAAAACACCAGGACTTGATGATATACCAGTAGAACTAGTGGATATGTACTCAAAGATCCATTATTGACATGTTTAAATACTCTCATACAAATGGTAGAGTTTCAGGTACTCAACAAGATGATCTGATTTCATTACTACTAAAACAGGCTCCAGTGGTAAGTATAAAAATTCAGTCCATTTAAAAAACTGGAGGCCTCTAATGCTTCAATGTTGTGATGCAAAAATCCTGGCGAAATGCATAGCATATAGAATAAAAAAGGTTTTACCAGATATTGTTCATCCTGATCAGACAGGTTTTTTACATGGATGATATTTTGGAGATAATATACAACAATTACTTGAAACAATTGAACATTAAACACCAGAGATACCAGGCCTGGTCTTCATAGCAGATTTCGAAAAGGCGTTTGATAAAGTATGACTAGAATTATATAATTATGGTGAATTTATTTACTTTAATTTTGGTGAATCTCTTATACAATGGGTTAAAGTTATGTACAGCAACCCCAGATGTAAAATAGTAAATAATGGTTCATTCTCAGTATTAAGCGGAGTAAGAGGAGTAAAACAAGGCTGTCCATTGTCTCCGAAGCTATTTATTATGGCCATTGAAATGCTAGCTATTAAAATTAGATCCAACAAGAACATCAAGGTGTTAGAAATCCAGGGGATAAAAACAAGTGTCAATGTAAGCTGATTACTATTTTTTTCTTAAGTGTGCAATCTGGATCCCTGCACAGTCTCATTTGAAGATCTTGATCACTCTTCTAGCCTCTGGATTAAAACCGTATTATGACAAGTGTACCATATTGCATACTGGATCGTTTAAAAAATATACAGTGTTCACACGACCTTGTAGTTTACCAATAAAAGGGGTGGATGGTGAAGTAGACATACTTGGTATTCACATCCCAAAAAATATAAATTAACTTACCACAATTAATTTCAATATAATTTCAATATAAAGTAGAAGATTATGCAACCATGGAGAGATAAATACTTGACTATTCATGGAAAAATTACATTGATTAACTACTTGATCATATCACAGTTTACTTACTTACTAATGGCACTGCCTACTGTTATGACTTCTATGAATGGTGAGTGGAGGTGTCAAGCGCAGAGAGCAGGTAATTCCGTACGTGGATCTTTTATTTCAAGACAGGGGAGACACGGACATGCAAAACACAAAGGCGCATGAAACAACCCGTCCAAAATACACAGGACTAAAACTGTCCGGAAAAATAGAGATCACACTAATATACTAACACCAATAAACAGAGAACAAGCCCGCACATTACCCAGCGGGCCTAGTGCCCTTAAATAGCCTACAAACAAAACTAACTCAAAACAGATGTAACCAATTAGACCCAACTAACAGAAACAAAAGGAAAGGGAATCGATGGCAGCTAAAAGGCCGCGAAGACGACCGCCGAGCGCCGCCCGAACAGGAAGAGGGCACCATCTTCGGCGGGATTCGTGACACCTACTCCAGAATCATTTAAATCATATGAGCAAAATGTTTTTCATTTTATTTGGAATGCTAAGCCAGACAAAATTAAATGTGACTATTTATAATGAACATTGGTTTGGGGGGTCTAAAATTATGAAATATTAAAGCTTTAAATCTCTCACTAAAAGCTTCACTCGTACAAAAATTATACTTAATCTACTAAAGAACCATTTTGGGTTGAAGAAAGGCTCATCCTTTGTTCAAAAATGGCCGTTTTGCCTTCATACAGATTACAACTTCTCTTTTTCAACTAATTGATAATTAAATTAAGTATCGCCCTTTCTTAAACACGCCATACAAAGCTGGTTACAATTTCAGTTTTATCCTCCAGAAAAGATAGAACAAATATTACAACAAATGTTATAGTTAAACTCAAAGATACTGATTGTTTAAAAAAAAACATTCTTTATGGGATTTTTTTATTTTATTGATTTATATTTGTTAATGATATTACGAATAGAAACGGAAGAGTTACATACGCAGTTATGGAAAATATATTGGAATATCTGCTCAATACAAATTTACAACCAACTGATTGCAGCACTACCACAAAAATGAAGGAGGGAAGTGGAAAGAGAGAAGGTAGGGAACTTGTTTAAAAAGATACAAATTGACTGAATGGAACTGGCATAAATAGAAAAATACACCAGTTTCATTTGAGGACAAAAATGTTGACAGCTGCACCATACAGGTTGCAAAATAAATGGAAAGAGATTTGCGATGTACCAATTCCATGGCACAGGGTTTATGAACTGGTATAAAAAACTACACTTGATTCAACACTTGGATGATTCTGATTCATGCTGCTACAACCCAGCTGGCTCCACTGTGAGGGAACGAGAGAACAAACGATGGAGAGGACCTTAGTGTTTTCCAGGGTCAATATTCGGTCACTCTCTTCTTCCAAACCCAGTTGCTGTGGAGTGATCCATGTTCTCTGGAGGTGGTCTGGATCCAAACGTTTTTCAATTTAAATTATGTAAAATTCTTCCCACCAACAGAATGCTATATATTGGCATACAACAATCTCAGCTCTGTAGATTTTGATGAAAAGAGACAGTATCAATAGATAATTTATTCTGGTATTTATTCTGGTAGCTTGTTTCTGGTCACAGGTTCAGGAATGGTAAAAAAAATAAAACAATCACAACATGCACTTAAAATGTACCTTATAAATAGCAGTGTTGGGCGATTTGGAAAGCCATAGTCAGTCAATAAATAATGTGATAATACTCGTAGGAAAGGTTTTCATCGTCAGCTCACAATCTGTGGATAATATATGATTAGAAAGGTCAATTCATTATGTAAAACATCAAAACACAATTGAAAAATATATGGCACATGGAAACTGAACGAGGGTGTTCTATGGTGATATGTGGGATGGGCTGAGAGAGGTGGGATTAAAGAGCTGAGGTCTATGGTGATAGGTGGCATGGGCTGAGAGAGGTGGGATTAAAGAGCTGAGGTCTATGGTGATAGGTGGCATGGGCTGAGAGTTGGGATTAAAGAGCTCATGTTTGGTAATGTATTATTGTTATGTGATTGCTTGTGGACAGATGTCTTTTATACTGATAACAAGTTCAAACAGGTGCCATTAATACAGGTAATGAGTGGAGGACAGAGGAGCCTCTTAAAGAAGAGCCAGAAATCTTGCTTGTTTGTAGGTGACCAAATACTTATTTTCCACCATAATTTGCAAATAAACTCATAAAAAATCCTACAATGTGATGTTCTGTATTTTTTTTCTCATTTTGTCTGTCATAGTTGAAGTGTACCTATGATGAAAATTACAGGCCTCTCTCATCTTTTTAAGTGGGAGAACTTGCACAATTGGTGGCTGACTAAATACTTTTTTGCCCCACTGTAAAAGTACCATGTATGTAAAATGTATGTACAGTATATGCAGCAGAAAAAAGCTGTTAAAAACTAAAAGATATTTGTCCTCCGAAGAGGGGGGGTGGTGGAGGGGTGTTAAGCGCATTGAGGAACTCTCCAAGGGCACCTGGTGTGCGATCGATGACAACATTGTTAAGCTTGAGTAAACAAGTGACAGTATGGAATTCAAATGAGCAGATGGACAGGTGAGAGAGGTAGAATAGAGAATCTCCAGTTAGGAGAAATGAGTAGCCCTGTGCCACCACGACAATCAGATGCTCTTGGACTATGAGAGAAAACATAGTCAGATGAAGAGAGCAGCTGGAGTAGTAGTCTTCTGTGATCCATGTGTCCTCCAGGGCAAACAAGTCAAGTGACTGAAGGGCAGCATAGACTGAAATGACCTCGGTGTTCTTGACCTCAGATTGGCAGTTCTAAACGCTTACAGAGATTCCACATGGGTTGTTCGCGCATGGTAAACTAAATTAGAATGGTTACAGCCAAGGAGTGGGGAGCATCTGTATAGCCTACAGGGATATGAGCAAACTGGTATATAAAACACAAAGTTGCCAAAGCTACAAAAGAGCAAAATGAGAATCATAAAATAACTAGGTAAGATAGTCAAGTGAGAGAGTGGTGTGGAGCCTTCCTATCTTTCCTTCCTCAAAGAACTCAGCGGAAACGTCTTTGTTTCGGCGATGGTCTTAGTTATGTCGATGGGACTGACATGACTGCCTCTTACAGCTACTGCTGAGAAACCAGGAGAGACTGAAGTACTAACACTAACTGATAATTGCCTAGAAGAGGTGAAGGGAACACCTCCCTGTACTTATTGCTGATTGCCTAGGAGAGGAGAACTTGATCCTGGTTGATGTGTCAACAGTCATCTGCAAGTTATGAGCAGTCTGCAGTTCACACACCAAGTAGGCTACTGGGAAGACAGGCAGCACTTAAAGTAGATGGCCTTAGCTAGCAAAAAGACAGTACTCGACAACAGATGAAGACAAAAATTATCCTTATCACTTCTGGAGATGGCAGGAGTCCTTTTCAGCTTACTCTAGTGGCCTGTCCAGCAGTCACCAGATCTCAATCCAATTGAGCATCTTTGGGATGAGATGGAACGAGCTATTCGGAGTAGAGATCCACTACCAGCCAACTTGACACAACTGTAGGAAGCATTGGAGTCAACATTGACCAGGAGCGCTTTCAACACCTTGTAGAGTCCATGCCCCAACGAATTGAGGCTGTTCTGAGGGCAAAAGGGGGTTTAACTCGATATTAGGAAGGTGTTCCTAATGTTTTTTACACTCAGTGTATCATGTTAATCAATACAATATAATTTAAACAGGTCTTTGAGAATGATCACTTCTTTGGATTTGAGAAAACTAGGTTTTTGTACTAAACTTTTATGTTTTTTTAAAGTGTTACAAACATTTCTGACACACACACCTATTTATTATTGATATTGGAAATAATATATAATAAATATTGGAAATAAATAACTTAATAATAAATAACTTAAAAATCTGTGTGGTGTCTAATGAGTTATTACATTTAATCAAAGATTAATATTGGAGATTTCCGCTAGACATTTCAATCCAAATACCTGGTATTAGAAATTGGAAATAAGAATTGTGAGATTAACACATTTTATACTCTTGTAATTGCCTGTATCGGACAAATGATCCATTCCATCTCATGATAAGGAAATAAGCTAAAAGAAAACATGAGTAAGAGTTAGTGGTGTAACTTTGCAAACTACCTTCAGGTTTCTGCTGTTTGACCAAAATAACATGATAGCTGTTTATCCTGAAATGTAATTGGACCATTTCCTGTAGCCAGAATAATTGAGAGCTTCCAGCAGACGTAAATGCAGCTTTGATGGTTGAGGATAATTATGATTTGAAGGCAATTGGAATGTTAAGGTTCTGTTGGGGAGGGGAAGCTTTTTGCTGGGCTACCAAGGTAGGACATGCGGCATTCAGCAGCTGACACCTGTTTGAACGTTGAACATTCCCTTTCATCAAATTCCATATAAAGATGATTCTACCAGATACAGCATGTTTGTTTTCTTTGTGTTTAAGCCATGTACAGAAGGTCTATTTCTAAAAAAAAACATCTATGCTCACTGAAACTTTTTAAATGAAACACAGCACTGGAGTGAGTACTCAACTTCTGCCTCAGTTTTTGTGTGAGCTATGGTAAAGGGTTGCTTTAATACATTAAAAGTGGATTGCAAAGGAAGAGAACACAACACAAACAGATTTCTGCAGCTGTCGTTTCACCCTTTTAATCTCAGGAACACGATCTGTGCTTGTTTGCTGTTGGTTTGTTTTGTATTTTCAAAATGAGGCATCTATAGTAACTAAAAGCCAGAGGAGGAAAGGAAAATAAATAATCATTAGTGTTGATCTCCCTGGAGTGCTGGTGCAGACTGTTCATTCATAATGCATTGAGTTCTGTGGAGGGAGGTATCGTGGGTATTTGCGGAGAGTCCCATCATCCCATTATCTTGCTGTTGGAATCACCTGTGGTATTTGGTATTTTATTAGGATCCCCATTAGCTGTTGCAAAAGCAGCAGCTACTCTTCCTGGGGTTCACGTGAAACATAATACAGAACATCAATAGACAAGAACGGCTCTAGGACAGAACTACATTTAAAAAATGAAAAGGCACACGAAACCTCAAACAATGCATACACACAAACTATCTAGGTCAAATAGGGGAGAGGCGTTGTGCCACGAGGTGTTGCTTTATCTGTTTTTTGAAACCAGGTTTGCTGTTTATTTGAGCCATATGAAATAGAAGGAAGTTCCATGCAATAAGGGCTCCATATAATACTGTACACTTTCTTGAATTTGTTCTGATTTTGGGGACTGTGAAAAGACCCCTGGTGGCATGTCTGGTGGGATAAGTTGGGAGGGTGTCAGAGCTGTGTGTAAATTGACTATGCAAACCATTTGGGATTTTCAACACAATGTTTCTTATAAAAAGAAGTGATGCAGCCAGCCTCTCCTTAACTCTTAGCTAAGAGAGACTGGCATGCGTAGTATTTATATCAAACAAGCAAACTAGCTGCCGAATAGACATCAACTCACCACGTAGCTTATTCTTAATGTTTGTCCATAGTGAGGACAGACATTTTTCGGGATTAAACGCAGTGAGTGAAAAACCTAATTAAATTGCCCATTGCAGTATCGTACTCTTATTCTGCCGCTATACAACTTTGTATGCGTTGTTTGTTGGCAACCTTGTTATTTACGAAGTGTTTTAGAACAGACTCCATTTGGAACGTTCCACAAATTATAACCACCCACCAGGGGTGAACCGCATGAAATGCTGCTATTCATGTGGATGTGTTCAGTCTCTCTCTCTCTCTCTCAACTTTTTGTATTCATCCACACAGGAGGCTAAGCTCCCTTTTCACAAAAAAAACCCTGCATGTACATGAACTCACTTGTAGTGTTCTCGATGCAGACTGTAGTTGAGAAGTCAATATTTCCTCAAAGCTTAACTTTCTGTTTTGGACATTGTACAGTGTGACCTGTTTGCTTAGCTTCTACCAGACCAATAAGCATTGGCTGGAGTGGGTGATGTAAAAGGGATGACAGCTGTTCCAGTAAATAATGAAAGTACATTTCTTCTGTTGCTGCATATCCACTCTGACTATCATAGTGAGTGTGGACGAATACAAGTACACATCCATGCAAGTCTGTGTACCACTAATGAAATGAAAACATCTGATTTGATGTTATTATTATTTTGAGGAGGACAGAAGTGTCTCTTCTCTCCAGTGTTTTTTTTATTTATTTATTGACAAGAGCAAATAAACTAAAAGGATGTGTCCTTCTCTCCAATAATCAGCATTAAGCGTCACCATTTTCAATAAAAGCTTACCTGAATATTCATGAGAGAAAATACTAGAAATGACAGCTGTCGAGACACCTACTCAGTGACTCACCTCAGCATATGTGTCACGTTCTGACCATAGTTCTTTTGTGTTTTCCTTGTTTTAGTGTTAGTCAGGACGTGAGCTGGGTGGGCATTCTATGTTGTGTGTCTAGTTTGTCCGTTTCTATGTATGGCCTGATATGGTTCTCAATCAGAGGCAGGTGTTAGTCATTGTCTCTGATTGGGAACCATATTTAGGTAGCTTGTTTTGTGTTTGGGTTTGTGGGTGGTTGTTTCCTGTATTTGAGTTCTCTGCAACAGATAGGACTGTTTTTGGTTTTCACATTTGTTGTTTTGTAATTTGAAGTGTTCAGTTTGGATTTATTATTAAATAAGATGAACACTAATCACGCTGCCTGTTTTGTATTGTGGTTGGTGGGTTATTGTCTATGTGACGTTGCATGTTAGCACTCAGTTTTGATAGCGGTCACGTTCGTCTTGTTATTTTGTTTGTTTGGTTAGTGTACTTTTTCATCTTTAATTAAAAAGATGCATTCACATCACGCTGGTTGTAATGAATTTGAATTTACTTTGGTCTCCTCAATACGACGATAGTGACAGGTGCCATACTCCGGTTGTAATCTGTTTATCTGACCAGATAACAAGCAGCATATGACATTTTTACCATTCTCTATGTGAAAAAGATGAATTTACTGTACCTGGGCATAACAGAGACCAATTGGTTGGATTCTGGTTATACAGTCAACAAACTATCGATGATATGTTGGGTAGTTGTTTTTTTTCAACTCAGACCAACTGTCTGTGGCTAATTCATATTGAATCAGGACCAACTACGACTAACTATGTCCATCAGTGACCAACTGAGACTGCACGCTGAGCAATTTTTTTTCAACAACCGTCCATAAACATGCCTTATGTAGATATGTAAAGTCATTGTCCTCCCCCGCACAGAATCACCATTTTATTCTTATTTAAATTGCCTTATCACTGTTTACGCGGCCAAAAATATACAGGTTAGGGCAACATAATAATTCCATGCGGCAGCGCTAGAAAATGAACAAATTCATTGGGCTAGCGCCACTGCTAACTAGCATAGCTGGTCCCATTGTTGCAAAGAGATATGGGACGTTAGAATCCCGCTGTCTTAACCTATTGTCATCTTCAACCTAGGTTTTTGTATGGGCTTGCATTTCCAATTCCTGCATGCGCTGATGCAGCTGAGGCAAAGGTACAGCGCTGTTTGTCAGACCAGGAGTAATCCCGAAAATTGGTATTCTCACAAAAACATCTGTATAGTCTGAATGGTTGTAGATGACAAACTAGTATGACCCTACTATGGAAAGCTGAGACTCTGACAAACACTAACGTGTCGTCCAAGACTCATGGGAAGGTTACTGTGAGGTAAAACGTGAATGAAAATAAATATACCTGAATAGCCTTTTTTGGGACCTGGGTTTGTTGTCCCTGATGCTTTTCTATATTTCTCAGATGCATTTCAGACACCTCAAACCCAACTGTGCACTTGCACTAGTGAAATATATGAAAATGAGTCTCTCATTAGGAAGCTTGTGAGAAGTGCTCAGTATAGCTAGACTATTGTACCCTATTAAAATCCACCTGCCCAGTCTTTAAACCGCTGTAGAATTGAGGAGGTTTGGGGTTGTGTGGTTAGCTCTAGATAATAACTCTCTTTGTAATATTGTGCAATATTTGACGTTTCTGAATGGCTTAGTGTTCGACAGCCATGCCTACAAAAACATGATTATTCGGCACAGTGGTGTTACTGTCATTACATTACAACCAGCTATGAAAATGGTAGGGGCTGATATTGTCTGAATCTTAATACAACAGATGAATGAAGAGCAGCGGTGCATGGAAGTTTGCAGTGATGAGCCATTCCCTGCTCCATCACAAGAGGCGGACGTGAGGGTCGGCAGATGGAGTCACTTCTGAGGGGACAGTGCTCTTGAACAAGGCACTTTTTCTAATGGAATAGTTATATTGTTCAAGAGTAAATGACTACTATGACATGAATTTACAAGTCCAAAAATAAATGTATGTAGCAATCACAGACTGCCCCTAAGAGTCTATGCCTCTAGATGGTGATATCTACTAAACTGACATCCCACTTGGCACGCTATGTAATTTCAATTTGGGTGATTGGGTAATGTTTGGTTGAGACGTTGATCAATGAGATTACAACCTATATGTTATCACTATGCTTTATCACTATGCTTTCAACCATCGTCAAGCACAATGAAAATCCAATTTTTATTTTATTTATTTCACCTTTATTTAACCAGGTAGGCTAGTTGAGAACAAGTTCTCATTTGCAACTGCGACCTGGCCAAGATAAAGCATAGCAGTGTGAGCATACAACAAAGAGTTACACATGGAGTAAACAATTAACAAGTCAATAACACAGTAGAAAACGAAGGGGGGGTCTATATACAATGTGTGCAAAAGGCATGAGGAGGTAGGCAAATAATTACAATTTTGCAGATTAACACTGGAGTGATAAAAGATCAGATGGTCATGTACAGGTAGAGATATTGGTGTGCAGAAGAGCAGAAAAGTAAATAAATAAAAACAGTACGGGGATGAGGTAGGTGAAAAGGGTGGGCTATTTACCAATAGACTATGTACAGCTGCAGCGATCGGTTAGCTGCTCAGATAGCTGATGTTTGAAGTTGGTGAGGGAGATAAAAGTCTCCAACTTCAGCGATTTTTGCAATTCGTTCCAGTCACAGGCAGCAGAGTACTGGAACGAAAGGCGGCCAAATGAGGTGTTGGCTTTAGGGATGATCAGTGAGATACACCTGCTGGAGCGCGTGCTACGGATGGGTGTTGCCATCGTGACCAGTGAGCTGAGATAAGGCGGAGCTTTACCTAGCATAGACTTGTAGATGACCTGGAGCCAGTGGGTCTGGCGACGAATATGTAGCGAGGGCCAGCCGACTAGAGCATACAAGTCGCAGTGGTGGGTAGTATAAGGTGCTTTAGTGACAAAACGGATGGCACTGTGATAGACTGCATCCAGTTTGCTGAGTAGAGTGTTGGAAGCCATTTTGTAGATGACATCGCCGAAGTCGAGGATCGGTAGGATAGTCAGTTTTACTAGGGTAAGCTTGGCGGCTTGAGTGAAGGAGGCTTTGTTGCGGAATAGAAAGCCGACTCTTGATTTGATTTTCGATTGGAGATGTTTGATATGAGTCTGGAAGGAGAGTTTGCAGTCTAGCCAGACACCTAGGTACTTATAGACGTCCACATATTCTAGGTCGGAACCATCCAGGGTGGTGATGCTAGTCGGGCATGCAGGTGCAGGCAGCGACCGGTTGAAAAGCATGCATTTGGTTTTACTAGCGTTTAAGAGCAGTTGGAGGCCACGGAAGGAGTGTTGTATGGCATTGAAGCTTGTTTGGAGGTTAGATAGCACAGTGTCCAAAGACGGGCCGAAAGTATATAGAATGGTGTCGTCTGCGTAGAGGTGGATCAGGGAATCGCCCGCAGCAAGAGCAACATCATTGATATACACAGAGAAAAGAGTCGGCCCGAGAATTGAACCCTGTGGCACCCCCATAGAGACTGCCAGAGGACCGGACAGCATGCCCTCCGATTTGACACACTGAACTCTGTCTGCAAAGTAATTGGTGAACCAGGCAAGGCAGTCATCCGAAAAACAATACTGGGTTTTTGGTTTAGTTGTCACCCAAATGTCTATCACTGCACTTTAAACCATTTAAAAGGACAGAAAAATGAATTTATTTATTTATAAAAGACAATGCGATATCACTGTTCTTCATCTAATATCAAAATGAAATGACCTGGACTGCAGTTGAGATTACATACAAAAATAATGGTGCACGTGATCAATAGAATTTGATATTCTGAGCAGATTTTTACAGCAATTGTGAATATCTCCACAGACCTGCGATGACCTATTCATGCTATCTTGATGCACACTTTATATGATTACATATGAAGACATGTATAGTTACAGTAACCTCAAAATGTGGCCATGAATGTGTTAATTATTTAAGGTTGAATGTTACATTAGTTTGTAAAATAGGCATCATTTTAGGCTATTTGCTGTAAGACAAAAGTCATATTGAATTGTGTTTGGTTGACAACGCAACCAAATATCAACATTCAAAGTAGATGCACTGTATCTACTGCTTGTATAGTTCCATCTGGGCCAATTAATTAATCACATTCTTGAACTTTTGTTTTTGGTTGAATTGGAGACAGGAATCCAATTTGTTAACTTGTGGTCAAGTTAATAGGCTATTTATTGTATTTCAAAAGTGACATTGAATTGTGTTTGGTTGTCAACACAATCAAATATCAACATTATCTTCTGATTGGATATAGGCACACCTGTGCCACTGGCTTAGTCTGGTTTTAATTCCAGTTTAACTACAAATGGAAAATGTATATGCTGGATTCACGACTCCAAATCAACCAAAAAATGTAAGTGAAATAATATGCTGTAATAGAAATGTAAAAATCAAATCATCCTCCCTCATCTTAAAATGGCACCGACCGCCACTGCAGTGTCGTATGTGTGAGTGCATGGGTCTGGACTAGTGAGTGTGCATAGAGCCGGTGCAAGGGGGTCAGTGCAAGACAATGAAGATAAATAATAGAGAGGGTCAATGTACATTGTCCAGGTAGCCATTTTATTAACTGTTCAACAGTCTTATGGTTTGGGGGTAGAAGCTGTTCCGGTGTCTTTTGGTCACGGACCTGGTGATCCTGTACCACTTTCTGTGCGGTAGCAGAGAGAACAGCCTATGTGGGTGCTTGGAGGCTTTGACAATTTTTTAGGGCCTTCCTCTGACACCGCCTGGTATAGAGGTCCTGGATGGCAGGGAGTTTGGGCCAATTGATGTAATGGGACGAACGCACTACCCTCTGTAGCGCCTTGACGTCGGATGCAGAGCAGTTGCCATACCAAGTGGTGATGCAGCCAGTCAAAATACTGTCAATGGTGCAGCTGTAAAACTGGGGAGAACTGATTGTGTTGTCATAGAGGACTGATTGGGCTCATTGCTTGGAGTTGAAAAAGAAATGCTGCTTTCATGGAATGGCATGCTTTGAATGCTACCTAAAAGGGCTATTTGCATGTGAAAAATGTCTACCATATGCTGCATTTGCCAAAGGCCTATTGTTTACGTTTTCATTGGTGACACTTTGATATCTCGATAATTTACAGCTGTTTAAGTCTATCAAAAGTGTACAATTTTAAATCCGTTACTCCCCAAAACATTTTTTTTTTAACCACAATTCGTTGTATTACCAGCAACAATATCGTAATCAAATTATAGACACTTTTGAAAAACTAGATGATTACTTCTAGGATTACTTTTAAATTCAGAACGGATGTTTTGCAAAACCAGCATTGAAAAAGGCACAAGTTTAATAAGTTTGGTCCGCTGAGCAAGTCTGACCACAACTCAGAGACCACTATGACACACCAAATGAGTTTGATGGATCACGGGGAAATAGGGGGAATAGGCTTTTGTAGGCTACAGTCAAGGCTATGTCTTCCAATGATGCTACCGCAGACGGTATCTAAGCCATATCGTACTAATTTCTGTGTCCCGAATTTACATTTATTACATTACGTCTAGTCTATGAGGCCAGGCTGATTATTGATATCTATGTAACGCATTGATGTAAATCATACTGCTGCTCTCTCATTCAGCTATTTGCGCCTTACAGATTGTGGATGTTGTGAATGGCTTTTCACAAATGTATAAAGTACCAGTCAAAAGTTTGGACACACCTACTAGTTATAGGGTTTTTATTTATTTGTACTATTTTTGACATTGTAGAATATTAGTGAAGACATCAAAACTATGAAATAACACAAATAGAATCATGTAGTAACCAAAAAAAGTGTTAAACATTCTTCAAAGTAGCCACCCTTTGCCTTAATGACAGCTTTGAACACTCTTGGCATTCTCTCAACCAGCTTCATGAGGTAGTCACATGGAATGCATTTCAATTAACAGGTTTGCCTTGTCAAAAGTTCATTTGTGGAATTTATTTCCTTAATGCATTTGAGCCAATCATTTGTGTTGTGACAAGGTAGGGAGGTATACAGAAGATAGCCCTATTTGGTGAAAGACCAAATCCACATTATGGCAAGAACAGCACAAAGAAGCAAAGAGAAACGACAGTCCATCAATACTTTGACTGACTTTCATGTCTTAATCTGGAAAATTGTGAGAACTTTGAAAGTTTCTTCAAGTGCAGCTGCAAAAACTATCAAGAGCAATGATATTTTGATTTGTTGAAAACTTTTTTGGTTCCTACATGATTCCACGTGTTCTTGCACTGGTGGGGCTTTCATTACTCAATGCAATTTGTGCTGATAAAAAAAGAAAAATGTCTGACGGACAAATGCTCAAACTCGCACACTTTGACAGACTTAACCTTTTACTGCAGCGGACTAAATCAGACGGACACAGAGTGTTTCTTGGTAGTTTATAACAAATCTACTTCAAAACAAAAGTATACACCTGACACACATGGTTATGGGCTTACAAAAAAGAAGAAACCATGAAACCATGTCAGATATAGAGTACAAAAGTATTCAATTTTGAGTTTTCATCCCAATATTACACTTAATGTACATCACAGAAGACTGAAATATAACAATGTTTGACATAGAAACGCTGGATGTTTTACCCCCCCCCCACCCCCAAAACGAAATGTTTATTATGAAATTATGGAAAATACCAATAACATTCCACCCATGAGGCCACTTGGTCATTTGACAGCAGGAAAGGTCTACATACAGTAGCAGCAAATTGTCGTGATATCAAAGTGTCACCAACAAAAACAGAAACAATAGGCCTATAGCAAATGCAGCATATGGCATACATTTTTGACCTGCAAATAGCACTTTCTTTACTTGAAGCAATGAGCCCAATCAGTCCTCCATGACAACAGAACCATAAACAACAGAGTAGGCTAATAAGTTCTTTGTTTTTGGGTTATGCTCAGGTAAAACAATTTGGCTAATCTACATTTCCATATTTCTATGTCCTATTCTTGAAGATCGAGGGGTATTCAATTAATTGGAGTGACTGGAAATCTGACAGACTTGTGTTTTTATTGTAAAACCATATTATTATATACTGTATAGTAGAAAGCAATGGGTTAGAAGAAGCAATGGGGTAGAGGAAGCCTCTCCACCCACCCCCATCTTGTCATGAATGTGATGGAATTACTGCAGCCTTGCATACTGCTGTATTGATCAAGACAAACATTCACACACTTTAATTGAGGATTGAGAGAGTGAGAGCAAGTTGAGAGAGTGAGAGCAAGTGCACAGCAGTGGAGTCTTTTACTTTCCCTGTGTGTGTGTGTGTGTGTGTGTGTGTGTGTGTGTGTGTGTGTGTGTGTGTGTGTGTGTGTGTGTGTGTGTGTGTGTGTGTGTGTGTGTGTGTGTGTGTGTGTGTGTGTGTGTGTGTGTGCGCGTGCGTGCGTGCGTGTCGGGATACCATATCAGACAGTGGAGAGGAAGGCCTGGAGTGATCTCTATTGGCGTGCAAGATTACTTAGATACTGGAGCGAAAAAGATTAGAGGACACACAAAGCTTGTGTTGATATCCAGAATCAATGTCTGCCTCCAGGAGAGACACTAATAGCAAAGGCAAGGAGAGAGACAGGAGAGAGACAAATCACTAAAGCATTGGTATGAGCTGAAAGTCATGCTGTATGTTATGCAGCTCTGAGCCCCCTATTACCAAAGAATTAACGACTTGATAATGTTTTGTTAAACAAATCATCCCCCCCCCCCCCCCCCCAAATAAAAAACTATTACATTTCATATGCAGATGTCTACCATCTCTGCAATCGAATTACCGTTGAATTGGCCATTTAATGTAGTGAAGTAATTTTGTCTTATGGCTGTGTGGCCGGGAGTAACCTTGAGGGTTGAACTGTTATTTGGTTGGCTCACCTTAATTAAAGGGAGGGGGGGGAACTCACATGGAAATGCTCCAGCTAATTAAATTATATCTTTAACAGAGTCATACATCAGCCTCATAGGTGAACTGGTGGGTCTGGTGGGTTCCAGAATTAATCAACTATTTTCTGTTGAGTTTTTCTGGAAATGGAACAGAAGTTGAAAAAATCTGTGATCTGAATTGCAAATGTCCTTCTGTATTGGTCGGTATCTGGCTGAGTGGAGAGGAAGGCCTGGAGTGATCTCTATTGCCATGTGAGATTACTTAGCTAATGGAGTGAGAACGATCCAAAGTAACCAGAATCAATGTCTGCCTCCAGGAGAGAAATTCATCCCAAAGGCAAGGAGAGAGACAGGAGAGAGACAAATCACAAAAGCATTGGTATGAGCTGAAAGTCCACAGACTGCCTTTTGGATCTTCTGCAGAAATGTACAGAATGGTTACCTGGAGGAATGTGAGAGAGGGTCATGCTATTTAAATTTCAGGGAGGGTTTAGTGTTTTTTAAATCTAGTTCAGGGGAGGGTCATGTATTTGATGACATTTTGAATTTTCTCAGTGTTTTGGAATTAGTTGTTTACTAGGCTATACAGTGGGGCAAAAAAGTATTTAGTCAGCCACCAATTGTGCAAGTTCTCCCACTTAAAAAGATGAGAGGCCTGTAATTTTCATCATAGGTACACTTCAACTATGACAGACATAATTAGAAAAAAATTCCAGAAAATCACATTATAGGATTTTTTTATGAATTTATTTGCAAATTATGGTGGAAAATAAGTATTTGGTCACCTACAATCAAGCAAGATTTCTGGCTCTCACAGACCTGTAACTTCTTCTTATGGAGGCTCCTCTGTCCTCCACTCGTTACCTGTATTAATGGCACCTGTTTGAACTTGTTATCAGTATAAAAGACACCTGTCCACAACCTCAAACAGTCACACTCCAAACTCCACTATGGCCAAGACCAAAGAGCTGTCAAAGGACACCAGAAACAAAATTGTAGACCTGCACCAGGCTGGGAAGACTGAATCTGCAATGGGTAAGCAGCTTGGTTTGAAGAAATCAACTGTGGGAGCAATTATTAGGAAATGGAAGACATACAAGACCACTGATAATCTCCCTCGATCTGGGGCTCCACGCAAGATCTCACCCCGGGGGGTCAAAATGGTCACCAGAACGGTGAGCAAAAATCCCAGAACTACACGGGGGGACCTAGTGAATGACCTGCAGAGAGCTGGGACCAAAGTAACAAAGCCTACCATCAGTAACATACTACGCCGCCAGGGACTCAAATCCTGCAGTGCCAGACGTGTCCCCCTGCTTAAGCCAGTACATGTCCAGGCCCGTCTGAAGTTTGCTAGAGAGCATTTGGATGATCCAGAAGAAGATTGGGAGAATGTCACATGCTCAGATGAAACCAAAATATAACTTTTTGGTAAAAAAGTTGCATCCAAAGAACACCATACCTACTGTGAAGCATGGGGGTGGAAACATCATGCTTTGGGGCTGTTTTTCTGCAAAGGGACCAGGACGACTGATCCGTGTAAAGGAAAGAATGAATGGGGCCATGTATCATGAGATTTTGAGTGAAAACCTTCCATCAGCAAGGGCATTGAAGATTAAACGTGGCTGGGTCTTTCAGCATGACAATGATCCCAAACACACCGCCCGGGCAACGAAGGAGTGGCTTCGTAAGAAGCATTTCAAGGTCCTGGAGTGGCCTAGCCAGTCTCCAGATCTCAACCCCATAGAAAATCTTTGGAGGGAGTTGAAAGTCCGTGTTGCCCAGCAACAGCCCCAAAACATCACTGCTCTAGGGGAGATCTGCATGGAGGAATGGGCCAAAATACCAGCAACAGTGTGTGAAAACCTTGTGAAGACTTACAGAAAACATTTGACCTCTGTCATTGCCAACAAAGGTATTGAGATAAACTATTGTTATTGACCAAATACTTATTTTCCACCATCATTTGTAAATAAATTCATTAAAAATCCTACAATGGATTTTTTTCTTCTTATTTTGTCTGTCATAGTTGATGTGTACCTATGATGAAAATGACAGGCCTGTCTCATATTTTTAAGTAGGAGAACAGCCACAATTGGTAGTCTAGAACTACCAATGTAGAACTCAATCAGACTCGAGTTCTACATTATACAAAGGATCTTCCATGCAACCACGCCTTGCACTAACATACTGTAACCAGTTGCTGAAGTGTCAGGCAAAATGAAAGACTGGGCTGCCCCAGTGTTGCAGTATCTTCACCGGCTGCTTAACTGCATCGCCACTCATCGCAACCCATCTGAAACAAAGGGTTCATATACATCTGATCTGGAGTGCTCTCACAAGAAGAAACTGCTTTTTTTTCTCTCTCATTTCTCAGTTTCAACTTAGGACACTGGAAGACAATGTGTCCTTTCTCACAGCAGTATTGACAACTGGCTATATGAAATAACTTACGATCTGACGAACTTAAAGGACTGAAATCTTGCAGTAGGAGGTAACTTCTCTGGATTGCTTTTTGCGTAGGGATAAGTACTGGGTGCTTTTTTTGTGAAAGTAGTTTAACGTGTCAACACAAGCTCATCCTCGTGGTCATAAATCTAGGTAGCAACCCTTTCGTGAAAGCAATTTTTTAACTGCCCGCAAATTCTACGTGTCTGTCCTCGACTTCTTGAGAACCAAAAAGACGTGCTTGTTCCCTTGCGTACTCAACATGACTTTGAGATTGTGTCTTTCGTAATTGATAGAACTGTTGTCTGTATGCCTCTGGAACCAACTCGTAAGCCAGAAGGATAGCAGCTTTAATAGTGTCACAATCTGAACTCTGGTCAAGAGATAAAGCAAGAACACTTTGGTGATGCAGTGACCAAATATCTTGCAACCATTTTAGGCGTGTGGCAATCTGCAGTTCAACCTCTCGAGGAACATTACAGTGACTCACGCTGCGTGTTCCTGCATCGTTTTCTATTCAGACAACGTGCTCAACTGCCGGGTGAGTCCGTAGCACTGTCTCCCCCTTGAGAGAGCTAGTGGGACCATGCAGATTCGGACCACATGAAAACAAATTTGTACGTGATCAGTTCATTGAAAAAACATTATGTGCTCCACTGAGGGAGAAATTGTTGTGAGAGACCGATGATCTGGCACTGGCAAAAGCACAGAATATTGGAAAACAAATGGAAGTTGCTGTCTCTGACCTACATAAACTACAGAGCACATCTCAGGTGGGCATCACACACTGGCTGAAGCACCAGTGCAAAATGTGCATGAAACCACTGGGGGGGGGCGATGTTGTTCAAATTGTGGCTCCAATGGGCATGCAACAAGGGCATCTACATTGCCCATTGTGGTCGTTCAGCAGCGGCAGGACAGTATCGAGCAGATGCAGGTCGAAGTTGTCACTTTTGAACAAGGCCACTTAAAACTCCTTTTTGTCACGTGCCACCGCAGAGACCAGCAGTATCCCTCTACAGCTACAACCCCACACAGATCTCAATCACTACCAGTCTGATACAACAACACACCGGAGACCCAGTTCTATGTTGCAACAGATGGCGCAGGGACTGGACTTATTTCATGCACTAGTGTTCAAGCTGTCAGATTCAACTGGTGCACATATGCAGCACTTGCCTACATCAGTGCCTATGGAGTACTCACAACTGTTTGAGGGGCTAGGTCACGTCAGAGGATTCGTTCATTGGCCTACAAAGAGGTCAAGCCAGTAATCCAGCCATTGCAGAGGGTTCCACTGACCCTTCGGGAGCACATTGGCAAGGGACTTGACAACCTCCTGGAGGATGACATCATCGAGCCCATAGACGCCTCGCCATTGGTCTCAAACCTGGTCATTGCGCCCAAGAAAAATGGCAATCTTCGGATCTGCATCAGGGTCGTGAACAAAGCTATTATTAGTACCAGGTACCAACCGCTGAGGAGCTCACAACCCATTTTTATGGGTCCACAGTATTCAGCAAACTAGATCTGAGGCAGGGATACCTCCATGTTCCCCTGGCACATGAGAGTCGAGATCTCAATGTGTTCAATACACACAGGGGCTGTTCAGGGAAAAACACATGCCATTCGGACTTAGCTCCGCACCCAGATGTTTCCAGAAGATTAGGACTTTCTCCTGGAAGGCATCCCTGGAGTGTCAATCAATCTGGATGACATTGTGGTGCACAGTGCATCACAGATAGGAAAGATTCTCGTTTGCAGCAGGTATTTCATCAGCTCTTCGAGAATGGGGCCAGACTCAACACTGAAAAGTGTGTGTTCGGGGTGTCAGACGTTGAGTTAATTGGATACAGACTCTCTAGCCAGGGCATCACCCCCATTCTGTCCAATGTGTATGCCATTCTCACCTTGCCTGAGCCTCAGTCCGCAGCACAGCTGGCGTCATTCCTCGGCATGGCAACAGTTTCTTTCAAACTACGCTGAGACAACCACTCCTCTTCGATGGCTTCTGAAAAAAGACACACCATGGACTCATGACTGTCGGGATGCTGTGCAAGAGCTCAAGGTGCAGCTCACATCGATCCCAACACTGGCTCACTTCGACCCAATCGCACAAACAATTGTCACCTGTGATGCCTCGGCACTCGTCCTTAAAGCTGTTTTGTCTCAACTGCCTTGTCTCCGACTGAACAGAAGTACTCTGTGGGAGAGCGGGAGGCCCTGGCTTGCATGTGGGCGTGCCAGCACTGAAACTTGTAATTGTACTGCAGACCATTCAAACTCTGCACAGACCATCAAGCCCTGCTGGCTACACAGGGCTCCGGACACAAGCCTCTACGGCTTTTCAGATGGGCAGACCATCTGAACCAGTACAATTTCGATCTTGAGTTCACCCCGTGATGCCACAACGTTGTGGCTGACCTGCTGTCCAGGGCGATCTCACCTGCATCAATGGTGTGCATGGCAACTGAGGGAGAAGAAAAAAGGGGGACAACAACAATGAGTGTGAAATTGGGCAGACCCACTCCTGCACATCGGACACCAGTGGAATGGCCAAAGGCTCCCTGGGACCACATGGAGGTGGATATCTGTAGAGAGTTGCACAGGGCCCCAGCACACGCAAGATACCTACTGATCATTCCTGACTTGCATTCGCAATGGGCAGAAGCCGTGGCGTTGTCCTCTACCACCTTACAGATGATCATACAAACATTGGATAAGCTGTTCTGCCAGTGGGGGTTGCCCAGCACCATTACGACAGACAATGGCCCCTAGTTTGTCTCGAACGATTGTGCTGCTGCTCCAGCTTCAACTGTTCAACCTGCGGCTATGGAACCCTGACCTGTTCACCGGATGTGCTATCTTGTCCCGGACCTGCTGTTTTCGACTCTCTCTCTCTCTACCGCACCGGCTGTCAAACTCTAAACTCTAAATTCTCAGCTATGAAAAGCCAACTGACATAGACTCCTGAGGTGCTGACCTATTGCACCCTTATTATTTAACCCTGTTGGTCATCTATGAACGTTTGAACATCTTGGCCATGTACTGTTATAATCTCCACCCGGCACAGCCAGAAGAGGACTGGCCACCCCTCAGAGCCTGGTTGCTCTCTAGGTTTCTTCCTAGGTTCCTGCCTTTCTAGGGAGTTTTTCTTAGCCACCGTACTTCTACATCTGCATTCCTTGCTGTTTGGGAATTTAGGCAGGGTTTCTGTATTGGGGTGTCTCCTGGCTCCCTGATGATTGGCAGGGAACTGAAACTCCCTTTGGACTGCCTCTGCCCAAAACAAAAGAACAAGCCTGCTGCAGAAACTCAAGCCTATTTTAGAGCGACACAGCAACGAATGAAACAACGTTATGATACATCTCACAGAGTGAAACAGCCAAGCCTGAAGGCCCAAGACTTGGTGCAGATCAGGACTGACAACCGTCGGAACAAGCGTGGAATGACAGCTAGTGCCTGCAACATTCCAACTTCAGGATGGATTCCGTTGGCATGCAAATCACCTCAGAAAGGTCCAACTCACCATGGGCAGGAGCAAGGTCAAGGGGCTCACACACCTCTACCCCTGCACCAGGCTCAGTTCAGGGCCCTTCCACCAGTCAGAGGGGAGGGTTGGGGGGGTGTTGTGTTCATTAATATGGTGTTGTAGCTCAGTTGAGAATAGAATACTGTTGCTTTAAGAATGTATCAGGCATGTTGTATGTGAATGGAGGTGTGAGGATTCGATGGGTGAGATTTGTAGAAGTTGTTAACATGTTGATTTGAAGGAAATTACGTTCAGTTTAATTGCGCAACAAGTCACCGTGCATTTGTAACGCTCACGTTCTCTTTCCTTGTGCTCAAGATCAAATTTCTCCTGCGCCAATCTCTCCTCACGTTCTCTTTCCGTTCCTTGTGCTCGAGCTCTAAGTTCTGTTACTCCAATCTCTCCTCACGTTCTCTTTCCTTTTGCTCGAGCTCTAAGTTCTGTTACTCCAATCTCTCCTCACGTTCTCTTTCCTTTTGCTCGAGCTCTAAGTTCTTTTACTCCAATCTCTCCTCACGTTCTCTTTCCTTTTGCTCGAGCTCTAAGTTCTGTTGCTCCAACTTTGCTTTTAGTTCTAACTGTCGCAGTTGTGCGTTTTACGGGACTCACCCTACTACCAGTAGGACCCTTTTCATCAACCTCCCTCTCTGGAAGGATTTCCTCCTCCACCAAAGCAGTACATATCAACTCTTTGACTGCTGCTTTGGCTCGACAGCTGCCACACTGATGTCATAATGCTTTGCAATAACGAGCAGATTCACCTTTGTACATTTATCAAACATCTCCCATGTAAGGTTTACCACAAATGCTTCCAACTTAAAGTCCATGGCTTTAATTTGATAAACCTGAGTGTTTCAGCAACTTTCAAAATGAATCCACCAATCTTATAACCCCTCAGGGTAGACGTTAGTGACGGAAACTCTAGTAAAGAACAAGAAGGCCTGCACACTCTTTACGAGCCACGGTTTTATTGGCTACATTTTGATCCAAAACAGATCTTCATCAGGTCAAACAAACCAACTGAGTGCTCACTTCCCAAAACATACATACTTCACCTCACATGACCATAACGCGCATGACGCATGGTGGGCGTGGAAACAATTAAATTCACTTTTTGTGCATAATCAATCATAATTCATTACAGAGGTTCATATGGGCATTAAGGATTATATACATACAAATGGGTTCAAGTTTAAACCTGGGTAATAGTAAAAATATATTATGTTGGAAACTGTTATGCTTTGCATAATATGACCATTATTCACAAGAGTCAGGTGGCCCTAGATATAATTCCAGTGACCTTTTTCAAAAACAACTTGTGTATCTCTAATACTGACATACAGGCGTCACTGAACTGTTTCATTACGCACAGCTGGTTCCCATTCCCCCTGATTTGTAATTGTATATATGTGCCCTGTTCACCATTATTTGGTTGATTAATGTTACCATGTCCGTTGGTCTTGTCAGTACCTGTGCTTTGTTGTTTCGGCTTTCATGCTGCATATATTGTGTATTGTTGTGCACTTGTTATTACGGGTCTTGTCCAGAGTATTTATTAGATGTTTAACCTCAATCGTTTGTTTGGGTTTTTGTAAACATTTGTCCCCGTGCCTTTCATGGAATGTTGTATTTTTGGGTGGAGTATTAAATCCCCCTACTACCTATCCCCTGTTACCCATGCCTGTCTCCAATCATTTATACAACGTGACATCAATGAGATGAGCACATGTAGTAATTACAGAATCTAATATACAGTACCAGTCAAAAGATTTGAACACACGTACTCATTCAAGGGTTTTTCTTTAACTATTGTCTACATTGTAGAATATAAGTGAAGACATCAAAACTATGAAATAACACGTATGGAATCATGTAGTAACCAAAAAAGTGTTAAACAAATCAAAATATATTTTATATTTGAGATTCTTTAAAGTAGCCACCCTTTGCCTTAAACAAATTAAGAAAAACCCTTGAATGAGGAAGTGTGTCCAAACTTTTGACCGGTACTGTCTATGTGCAAAACAACCAAGTAGGAGACCTGGAAGGCAGGACAAATCAACATGACATATTCTTGTAAGGAATGGTCTGATATCAAACTTTTGGTTCAAACCTTTAGGAGACATGATGCGCAAACGGTAAATCCAATACCCCCCCCCCCCCCCCATTTGTCGGGCATGGACTCTACGAGGTGTTGAAAGCATTACACAGGGATGCTGTCCTATGTCAACTCCAATTCTTCCCACAGTTGTGTCAAATTGGATGGATGTCCTTTGGGTGGTGGTCCATTCTTGATACACACAGGAAACTGAGTGGAAAAACGCTTTAGCGTTACAGTTCTTGACACAAACTAGTGCACCTGGCACTTACTAGCATACCCCCATTCAAAGGCACCTAAATATTTTGGCTTAACTATTCCCCATGTCTCAAAGCTTAAAAATCTTTTTTTAACCTGTCTCCTCCTTTAACCTGTCTCCTTCTCGTTTATGTAGCCACTGATTGAAGTGGATTTGACAAGTGACATCAAGGGAGAGCAGGTGTCCTTAAAACTTCTTAGGGCTGCAATCCCGTTAATGGGATGATATGACAACAGCCAGGGAAAGTGCAGGGTGCCAAATTCAAAACAACAGAAATCTCATAATTAAAATTCCTTAAACATACATGTATCTTATACCGTTTTAAAGGTCATCTTGTTGTTAATCCCACCACAGTGTCCGATTTCAAATAGGCTTTACAGCGAAAGCACCACAAACGATTATGTTAGGTCACCACCAAGCCAAAGAAAAACACAGACATTTTTCCAGCCAAAGAGAGGAGTCACAAAAGCACAAATAGAGATAAAAATGTAATCACTAACCTTTGATGATCTTCATCAGAAGACACTTCATGTTACATAATACATGTATATTTTGTTTGATAAAGTTCATATTTATATAAAAAAATCTGAGTTTACATTGGCGCGTTACGTTCACTAGTTCCAAAAACATCCAGTGCTTTTGCATAGCCACATCGATTCAACAGAAATACTAATCATAAATGTAGATGATAATACAAGTTATACACATGGAATTATAGATATACCTCTCCTTAATGCAATCGCTGTGTTAGATTTAAAAAAATAAACGTTTTTTGGAAGAAAAAAAAAGGCGCTCAGAAAATAAATAACATTTTCCGCCAAATATTCCCTTACCTTTGTTGATCTTCATTAGAATGCACTCCCAGGAATCCTAGTTCCACAATAAATGCTTGATTATGTTGGATAATGTCCATTATTTATGTCCAAGTAGCTACTTTTGTTAACGTGTTAGGTACACATATCCAAACGCTCATGCAGGTCCCGCATAATTTCAGACAAAAACTTCAAAAAGTTATATTACAGGTCGAAGAAACATTTCAAACTAAGTATAGAATCAATCTTTGGGGCGTTGTTATCATAAATCTTCAATAAAGTTCCAACCGGAGAATTCCTTTCTGTCTAGAGAAGCAGGTCGATATCATGTGGAATGTGCATGACCAGGAAATGGCTCTCTGCCAGTAACCTGACTCATTCAGCTCTTATTCAGGCCCACAACACAGTAGAAGCCTCATTCAAGTTTCTAAAGACGGTTGACATCTAGTGGAAGCCGTAGGAAGTGCAACTTCATCCATATCCCACTATGAATTTAATAGGGCCTGGGTTGAAAATCGACAAACCTCAGATTTCTTACTTCCTGTTTGGATTTCTTCTCAGGTTTTTGCCTGCGATATGAGTTCTGTTATACTCACAGACATCATTCAAACAGTTTTAGAAACTTCAGAGTGTTTTCCATCCAATACTAATAATAACATGCATATATTAGCAACTGAGACTGAGGAGCAGGCCGTTTATTCTGCGCACCTCTGGGCACCTTTCATCCAAGCTACTCAATACTGCCCCTGCAGCCATAAGAAGTTTGTTATGTGTACAATACACTTCAAAGTAAGATATTGTTCTCATGTATTGCTTGTGCTAGCTTGATGGTTTCCAAGCTAGCACAAGCAGTGGAAATGACTAGAATGGCGATTCTATGTTGAAATGTTCTAAGACTGCAGAAAAGGTATATACTGCAAAGGTATCACAGTTGTAATAACTATGGAATAATGTGAACCTACACTACGTAACTACCAAGTACTGTAAATATTACCAAAAACAATAAACCCAAGACAGAAGCCACTCAACCCTGTCAAGTTCACAATAAACAGAGTTATATTCAAAATGTACTGAATGTGGAACAGGCACAACTTTTAATGGATGTCTGTTAGTGGAATTCTAAATTCCTCTGTATTATTTCCCAATCAGAGATAGAGATAGTCCGTCCCTGCCATCTGGAGATAGTTCATTCATTTGTACAAAGGAACAGACCGTCATTGTTACTAAACTTCTGACTATATTATATACAATTGGGAATGGGAGCAAGAGAGAAAATTAATATATGTACAGTACATAATAGCATTTGGACTAGTCAGTCCTGATTGAAATGTATACATAATTAGTCATCATTGATAAAAATTCCCTTAACAATGTCGCAAAGCAATCATAGGTGACTTGTTTCAGGAAACTAAGCGTACGCATGTCACTATTTTACAAGAGCGGCATTTGAATGTAAACACTTTTAATTTTTTTATCAAAATGCGTTGTGTTAATTAATTTGGTTTCTTCCATTCCTTGAAAAGCTCAAAAGAATACTGCGTGTCCCCGTCTTCACTTAGCCTAAATCAAATAATGCAGACTATCCATTGACAGTACTGCTTTGTGTCTAGTTTCAAACGCGCTCTCCTCTTTGAACCATGTTGCCTTGTGGGGAGAGACTGATCTTTCCAGAACCTATCAGACGAATGGTATCTTCAAGAGAACAGTATGCCAAGGGAGGAGAACCTTTGCTGCTCCTACTGTATTTGGAATATGGCAGAATAGCCAGGACTTCATATGAAAGTAAAAGAACACCTCTGAGACACATGCAGGAACTGAAAATGAAAAACAGACGGGTTTGGAAGTGACTCAGTGACGTGTGTGTTCAGAAAATGAAGCTTTATGTCCTCCATCTGTGCAGTCTCCAGAGGGTTTATCCAATCTGAAATACCTGTAATATGCCAATGGACTTTCAGTAGCTAAGGACATTTTATCAGGAGTTGGAGCATGTACTAACACCTGTCCTCCCTAAATGCAGAACGTATCTACCTGTCACGCCCTGGTCTTAGTATTTTGTGTTTTCTTTATTATTTTGGTCAGGCAAGGGTGTGACTTGGGTTTATTATTGTGGTGTGTTTAGTCTTGGGGTTTTTGTAGGTATTGGGATTGTGGCATAGTGGGGTTTTCTAGAAAAGTCTATGGTTGCCTGAAGTGGTTCTCAATCAGAGACAGGTGTTTATCGTTGTCTCTGATTGGGAGCCATATTTAGGCAGCCATATTCTTTGAGTGTTTCGTGGGTGATTGTTCCTGTCTCTGTGTTAGTTTGCACCAGATAGGCTGTTTAGGTATTCACGGTACGTTTGTTGTTTGTGTTTATTCGTTTTATTAAACATGTATCAAAATTACCATGCTGCATTTTGGTCCGATCCTTGCTACACCTCCCCTTCAGAGGAGTAGATTGAAGAAAACCGTAACAGAATCACCCACCACAACAGGACCAAGCGGCGTGGTGACAGGCAGCAGGAGCAGCGAAATCCGGATTTCTGGACATGGGAGGAGATATTGGACGGAAAAGGACCCTGGGCACAGCCTGGAGAATATCGCCGCCCCAAAGAAGAGCTGGAGGCGAAGAAGGCTGAGAGGCGCTGGTATGAGGAGGCAGCACGGCGACGCGGATGGAATCCCGAGAGTCAGCCCCAAAAATGTATTGGGGGGTGGCTCACAGGGAGTATGGCTACGCCAGGTAGGAGACCTGCGCAAAACTTGCTGTGCTTACCGGGGGGCTAGAGAGACCGGGCAGGCACCGTGTTATGCTGTGGTGTGCACGGTGTCTCCAGTGCGGGTGCATAGCCCGGTGCGGTACATACCAGCTCCTCGTATTGGCTGGGCTAGAGTGGGCATCGAGCCAGGTAAGGTTGGGCAGGCTCAGTGCTCAAAAGCTCCAGTGCGCCTGCACGGTCCGGTCTATCCAGTACCACCTCCACGCACCAGCCCTCCGGTGGCAGCTCCCCGCACCAGGCTTCCTGTGTGTGTCCTCGGCCCAGTACCACCAGTGCCAGCACCATGCATCAGGCCTACAGTGCACCTCGCCTGTCCAGCGCTACCAGAGCCTTTCTCCTCTACAGCAATGCTGGAGTCTCCCGCCTGTCCATTGCTACCAGAGCCTTTCTCCTCTACAGCGTTGCCGGAGTCTCACGCCTGTTCTGCGCTGCCGGAGTCTCCCGCTTGTTTAGCGCTTCCCGAGCCATCCTCCTCTACTGCGCTGCCGGATCTCCCGCCTGTTCAGCGCTGCCAGAGCTGCCAGTCAGCATGGAGCAGCCAGAGCTGCCAGTCAGCATGGAGCAGCCAGAGCTGCCAGTCAGCATGGAGCAGCCAGAGCCGCCAGTCAGCATGGAGCAGCCAGAGCCGCCAGTCAGCCAGAATCTTCCAGATCTGCCAGTCAGCCAGGATCCGCCAGTCAGCCAGAATCTTCCAGATCCGCCAGTCAGCCAGGATCCGCCAGTCAGCCAGGATCCGCCAGTCAGCCAGGATCTGCCGGAACCACCAGTCAGCCAGGATCTGCCAGAACCACCAGCCAACCAGGATCTGCCAGACCCAACTACCTGCCCGAGCTTCCCCTCAGTCCCGAGCTTCCCATCAGTCCCGAGCTTCCCCTCAGTCCCGAGCTACCCCAGTCCCGAGCTGCCCCTCAGTCCAGTGGGGCCCTTGGTGAGGGTTACTAGGGCAAGGTCGGTGGCGAGGGTCGCCAATCAAAGGACGCGATGCAAGTGGACTAAGACTTTGTTGGAGTGGGGTCCACGTCCGGAGCCGCCACCATGGACAGACGACCACCCGGACCCTCCCCTATGGGTTTAGGTGTGCGGCCGGGAGTCCGCACCTTGGGGGGGGGGGGATTCTGTCACGCCCTGGTCTTAGTATTTTGTGTTTTCTTCATTATTTTGGTCAGGCCAGGGTGTGACATGGGTTTATTATTGTGGTGTGTTTAGTCTTGGGGGTTTTGTAGGTATTGGGATTGTGGTATAGTGGGGTTTTCTAGAAAAGTCTATGGTTGCCTGAAGTGGTTCTCAATCAGAGGCAGGTGTTTATCGTTGTCTTTGATTGGGAACCATATTTAGGCAGCCATATTCTGAGTGTTTCGTGGGTGATTGTTCCTGTCTCTGTGTTAGTTTGCACCAGATAGGCTGTTTAGGTATTCACGGTACGTTTGTTGTTTGTGTTTATTAGTTTTATTAAACATGTATCAAAATTACCACGCTGCATTTTGGTCCGATCCTTGCTACACCTCCTCTTCAGAGGAGGATATAGAAGAAAACCGTAACACTACCGGTACTCCATGTGTTTTCATTCTTGATTGCCAATCAAGAGCTAAGGGAATTGATTTGATCTATTATGTAATTAAGAGTTTGAGCATATTACTGATGAACCACTTAATCTCAGACATCAGAGAACCACTTCATCTCAGACATCAGATACACTAGTTTCTCTGGTGGACATCAAATTGATGTCAGAAGTGAAGCCATGATTCCCCTTTGAATGGTGAATTTTATCTTTTGAGTCTGCTATGAAAAACAGTACTGTTATTACAGGCACCCTCCACAAACAAGCATCAACAGTCAGGGTCCTGAAATTAGTGGTGGAAAAATTATTAAATTGTCATACTTGAGTAAAAGTAAAGATGCTTAACTCTTAAAGATTGTACCCTTTTTTCCCATTTTTGCCTAAAATGGCATGCCCAAATCTAACTGCCTCTAGCTCAGGCCCTGAAGAAAGGACATGCATATTCTTGGTACCAAATTTATTTAGAAAGCCCTTCGTACATCAGCTGATGTACAGAAACCCAGCCTGAAACCCCAAACAGCAAGCAATGCAGGTGGAGAATCACGGTGGCTAGGAAAAACTCCCTAGAAAGGAAGAAACCTAGAGAGGAACCAGGCTATGAGGGGTGTCCAGTCCTCTTCTGGCTGTGCCGGGTGGAGATTATAACAGAATGTGGCCAAGATGTTCAAATGTTCAGAAATTACCAGCAGGGTCAATTAATAATAATCACAGTGGTTGTAACAGGTCAGCACCTCAGGAGTAAATGTCAGTTGGCTTTTCATAGCCGATCATTCAGAGTATCTCTACCGCTCCTGCTGTCTCTAGAGAGTTGAAAACAGCAGGTCTGGGCCAGGTAGCACTTCCGGTGAACAGGTCAGGGTTCCATAGCCGCAGGCAGAACAATTAAAACTCCTTGCTGTCCCCAGGTGGACTGGGGACAGCAAGGAGTCATCGGCCAGGTAGTCCTGAGGCATGGTCCTATGGCACAGGTCCTCTGAGAGAGAAAGAAAGAAAGAAAGAGAGAGAATTAGAGAGAGCATATTTAAATTCACACAGGACACCGGATAAGACAGGAGAAATACTCCAGATATAACAGACTGACCCTAGCCCCCCGACACAAACTATTGCAGCATAAATACTGGAGGCTGAGACAGGAGGGGTCGGGAGACACTGTGGCCCATTCCAAACCCCAGACAGGGCCAAATAGACAGGATATAACCCCACCCACTTTGCCAAAGCACAGCCCCCACACCACTAAAGAGATATCTCCAACCACCAACTTACCATCCCGAGACAAGGCCGAGTATAGCCCACGAAGATCTCCCCCACGGCACAACCCAAGGGGGGAGGCGCCAACCCGGACAGGAAGATCACATCAGTGACTCAATCCACTCAAGTGACGCACCCCATTTGAAAGGAAACACTTTGAAGTTTGTGGAAATGTGAAAGGAATGTAGGAGAATATAACACATTAGATCTTGTAAAAGATAATATGAAGTAAAAACCAACCGTTCTTTTGTATTTTTTCGTGCCATCATCTTTGAAATGCAAGAGAAAGGCCGTAATGTATTATTCCATCCCAGGTGCAATTTATATTTTGGCCACTAGATGTGCAAAGTTTTACATTGATCCAATGAACCATTGCATTTCTGTTCAAAATGTTGTCTCTATACTGCTCAAATGTGCCTAATTTGTTAATAACTTTTCACGTTCAAAAAAGTGCACTCTCAGTGTAATAGCACTGTAAATTGGACAGTGCAGTTAGATTAACACAAATTTAAGCTTTCTGACAATATCAGATATGTCTATGTCCTGGGAAATGTTCTTGTTACTTACAACCTCATGCTAATTGCATTAGCCTAAGTTAGCTCAACCGTCCCGCAGGGGCCCCACCCATCCATATAATTACTTGATTATAAGTCCAAAAGTATTCCGTTTAAATATAGTTAAGTATCAAAAGTAAATGTAATTGCTCAAATATAATTAAGTATTGAAAGGATAAATCATTTAAAATTCCTTATATTAAGCAAACCAGACAACACAATTTTATTTTTTATTTTTTCATTATTTACGGATAGCCAGGGGCACACTCCAACACTCAGACATCATTTACAAATGAAGCATTTGTGTTTAGTGAGTCCCCCAGATCAGAGGCAGTTGGGATGACTAGGGATGTTCTCTTGATAAGTGTGTGAATTGGACCATTTTGCTGTCCTGCTAAGCATTCAAAAAGTAATGAGTACTTTTGGGTGTCAGGGAAAATGTATGGAGTAAAAAGTACATTATTAAAAGTAAAAGTTGTCAATAATATAAATAGTTAACTTTAAAGTACTTTTACATAATTACTTTACAACACTGCGTGAAATCAACTCAGTGTGCTGGGCACCAATTCCATTTGATGTGCAAAGACCAAATGATTTGATATCAAGTTTGTTATTGTAGATTTTCATCTCATGGCCATCAAACACTCAAAGACCAAACATTTGATTTTCAAAAAGAGGTTCAATCAAATGTTTACATGACTCTGTGTGGAGAAGGTAACACATACTGACTTGACCTATTATGTTCCCTAAATATTTGAGATAGTTATTTGATAATGATTCCCAAGAGATCTCATCAGGCTTACTTAACTACTACTGTAGTAAGACATTTCTTTCCTTCATTCTGAATGAACTGAGAGGAGTCTTTTGAAGCTGGCGCTGGCAACTGATTAAGTGATGGCTAGGTGAAAACCTACAGCTTGCATTCCATAGATAAGATGGGGAACATAATCCTTACTGTGTCTAGTCATCCTTGCATCTGGCAAACAGCACCAGAGGCAGATGACCACAGGATAAACCCAAAGTGGCTTAAGGTGCCCCCCAATCTATATGGGAGAGGTGACTAAGCATTATTGGTATCAGCTATGTAAGAAACAGCATGGTCTGTAAAGGGTAGACTCTCGGCTCAACAGTCGAGACTGTTGAGTTGACAGCCTTATTATTGCAATAATTCATCGATATTAAATAAAGATGATTGTTTGAAGAACTTACAAAGTCTCTCTCGGTACTGAATTTCCACGACAAACACTAATGCACTTTATGGAACACAGCTTGAGAATTTGACTTCCAGCTATAACCCTTAGGGTATCTCATACATTCAAAATGAACTGAAAATGAACTCATCCGCAACACCATGTTTTTATTATGTTTTGGTGATTGCAAACTATGATTCTCAGAAACGTTGATGATACAGTGTCAGTGATCATGTGTCAATATTTTCACATCTGTCCCTATTCATATGAACTATAAATAAATAAACAGCTTCCTGTTTGTGCTGTGTGGAAGGCTTGAATAGACACAGGATGTGTCACGCCCTGATCTGTTTCACCTGTCCTTGTGCTTGTCTCCACCCCCCTTCAGATGTTGCCCATCTTCCCCATTATCCCCTGGGTACTTATACCTGTGTTTTCTGTCTGTCTGTGCGAGTTTTCTGTCTGTCTGTGCGAGTTCGACTGTCTCCAGCCGAATGCATACGCATACTTGAGGCCCAGAGTTGTCTGTATTGCGGTACTGCCGGTCATTATGTGTCTACCTGTCCCTTCAAAATACCTAGCTCATTCATTGGAGCAAGTACTCTGGTGGGCCTTAAATAAACATTTGTCTCCTCTGGCTCGCCCCCCTCTCTGTGCCATCCTGCAGTGGGGTGACCAGTCCGAGGCTATGCAGGTACTCGGGGACCAATGTGAGTCTCATGGACATTGCCCTGGTGTCCAAACTGGGAATCCCCACTCAACCCCTCTCCATTCCCATGGGTGTTAGAGCGCTGGACGGGTGCTCTATAGGCCGGGTCAACCACCTGACCACCCCCGTCAATCTATGAGTGTCGGAGAACCACAGCAAGACGATCCAATTCCAGCTGGTTGATTCTCCACAGGTTCCCGTGGTATTGGGAATCTCTTGGCTCCAGCGACTCAATCCCTCCATTGACTGGGCTACTTGTGCCATCGTGAGCTGGAGCCTGTCCTGCCACACTCATTGCCTGAAGTCAGCTCTGCCTTCCCCGGGACATCTTCCAGGAGTCTTGCAAATTGCCCCGGACCTCTCCGCCAGCTCTGCAGAGTACCAGGACCTCCGGGAGGGGTTCAGGAAGGCCTGGGCCACTTAGCTTCTGCAGCACCACCGGGTATCCAAGAAGGTCAAGCCTGAGGTGCTGGCACGCTGCTATGGTGCCACGGCTACATCCCCCGGAAGCCGAGACCTTCCCCCCCCCGCTCCAAGACAATTTCCCCCTCTGCTCTTCGTCCTCTGTTGCCCTGTACCCTCCATATTTTTTCCTACCTTTTCTGTGTCTAGAGTTAAAACATGTCTGAATGCCCTTTGTCTTCTGTTTCCAGGCCCACCCCTCTCCCCAGTCTCATCGACGGCCGACCGCCGTACATGGTGAGACGTCACCTGAAGGTTAAACCTCTGGGCAGGGGATTCCAGTACCTGGCTGACTGGGAGGGTTATGGCCCGGAGAGGTGCTGGGTCTCCTCTAGGGACATCCTGGACCCAGGAGTTCCAGCGCTGGCACCCCGCTCAACCAGGTATGTGACCAGGTAGGACGCCAGGTGGCGCCCCTAGGGGGGTACTGTCACACCCTGAACTGTTTCACTTGTGCTTGTCTCCACCCACCTCCCCCATTATCCCCTGGGTACTTATACCTGTTTCCGTCTGTCTGTAGAATTTCATTTTGTTCTTCAAACCTCCCAGCGGTTTTCCCCTTGCTCCTGCTTTGTCTATGTTCCTGTTTTGTCCTTTCTGCCTGACCGCCATCCTGTACCTTTCCCTTCCCGTGTTCGAATAAATCAACTTTTGTCAATTCGACACTGTCTGCACCTGGGTCTTACCTTCAAACTTGATAGGATGTGTCCTCCTGTCAGTGGGAGGCAATGTTCTAACCTTGACTTAACTCACTGAAATCTGCATAAAGCCTTATGCAAACTGCAACCTTAATACTCAAATCACTGACTGTCCAAACAGCAAGTTACAAGTGACCAAATCGAATTTGTGTGTGTTCAGACAGCAGTTTTTTGCTGACCTGTATATGTAAGTTGTCATAGACGAGTGTATGTGTAAGGGTGTGGGCCGATTGGTGCTCATGCTTCCTATCACTCAGAAGTTATGTAGCAAGCTAAGGTGATGACAATACCTGCCATGGATGTTTCCCAGTCGCTTTGAGTGTTCAAAATCATAGTGTAAAAACACTTGTAAAGACTCAAAAGATAAAATTCACCATTCAAAACTAGTAGTTTTTGGCTAACCACAACAGTCAATTATCTAGCTAGGTACAGTAGCTGTTTATCTTTCTAGCACATTCAGTCATTTTGTTTGTAAACAATTAACAAGCTAGTTTAGCTACCACATGTTTTTGTCAAACTGTCAACAGAGTAGCTCGCAAGAAACGTATGCCAAATAACAGTCTAAAAGCACTTCAGGGAAAACAAATCTGAGTTGACCGTTCAGACAAGTTGCATTTGTATCTGATTTCAAACTGTGAAATCAGTGGTCTGAAAGCGGTTTGAAATGTGGCTTGAATTGATCATATTCCATGTGCTTTTTAGCTGTTCAGACTGCCGGACAAAACAGATTTGAGTGTGTTTGAGCACCCTTGTGAGTTTTTATTTGTAACTTATTTTGTACATAATGTTTCTGCAACCGTATCTTCCAGCAAAAACATAGCTTCTGGATATCAGGACAGCGATCACTCACCTCGGACTAGACAAATACTTTTTCTACAACAAGGACGACGCACAAGACATTCTCCAAACACCCCACATGGTCGACATCCCCATTATTTGCAAGAGGAAGCGACGCAGGTATCGAGGACAAAGAGCCGGATGCCTGGTCAGGACCCAGAGAAGGTGACTGGGAAAGCTGCCGTTACCGTCAATACTACTCGCCAACGTGCAATCATTGGAAAATAAATTAGACGAGGTACGATCACGAATATCCTACCAACGGGACATCAAACATTGTAATATCCTATGTTTCACAGGAATCGTGGATGAATGACGACATTGATATTCAGCTAGCGGGATATACGCTGCACTGGCAAGATAGAACCGCTCTCTCCGGTAAGACGAGGGGGGGCTGTCTGTGCACATTTGTTAACAACAGCCCTCTAGATTTTTGCTCGCCTGAAGTAGAGTATATTGTGATAAATTGCAGGCCACACTACTCGACTAGAGTTTTCAGCTATACTTTTCGTGGCTGTTTATTTACCACCACAGACAGATGCTGGCACTAAGACTGCACTCAGTCAGCTGTATAAGGACATAAGCAAACAGGAAACCACTCACCCAGAGGGGGCGCTCCTAGTGGCCAGAGACTTTAATGCAGGAAAACTTAAATCACTTCTACCAAATTTCTATCAACATGTTAAATGTGCTACCAGAGGGAAAAAATTCTAGATCACCTGTACTCCACACATAGAGAAGCGTACAAAGCTCTCCCTCGCCCTCGATTTGGTAATTCCGACCACAACTCTATGCTCCTGATTCTTGCTTACGAGCCAAAATTAATGCAGGAAGCACCAGTGACTCTATAAAAAACTATAAAAAACTGGTCAGGTGAAGCAGATGCTAAACTACAGGACTGTTTTGCTATCACAGAATGGAACATGTTCCGGGATTCTTCCGATGACATTGAGGAATACACCACATCAGTCACTGGCTTGATCAATAAGTGCATGGAGGACGTCGTCCCCACAGTGACTGTACGTGCATACCCCAACCAGAAGCCATGGATTACAGACAGCATTCGCACTGAGCTAAAGGGTAGAGCTGCCGCTTTAAAGGTGTGGGACTCTAACCCGGAAGCTTACAAGAAATCCCGCTATGCCCTGCGACAAACTATCAAACAGGCAAAGCGTCAATACAGGGCTAAGATTGAATCTTACTACACCGGCTCCGACGCTCGTCAGATGGGGAAAGGCTTGCAATCTATTACAGACTACAAAGGGAAGCACAGCCGCAAGCTGCCCAGTGACACAAGCCTACCAGACGAGCTAAATCACTTCTATGTTCGCTTCGAGGCAGGCAACACTGAGGCATGCATGAGAGCATCAGCTGTTCCGGACGACTGTGTGATCACGCTCTCCGTAGCCGACGTGAGTAAGACCTTTAAATAGGTCAACATACACAAGGCTGCAGGGCCAGACGGATTACCAGGATGTGTGCTCCGGGCATGTGCTGACCAACTGGCAGGTGTCTTCACTGACATTTTCAACATGTAACTGATTGAGTCTGTAATACCAACATGTTTCAAGCAGACCATCCTAGTCCCTGTGCCAAAGAACACAAAGGCAACCTGCCTAAATGACTACAGACCCGTAGCACTCACCTCCGTAGCCATGAAGTGCTTTGAAAGGTTGGTAATGGCTCACATCAACAACATTATTCCAGAAACCCTAGACTCACTCCAATTTGCATACCACCCAAACAGATCCACAGACTATGCAATCTCTATTGCACTCCACACTGCCCTTTCCCACTTGGACAAAAGTAACACTTATGTGAGAATGCTATTCATTGACTACAGCTCAGCATTCAACACCATAGTACCCTCAAAGCTCATCAATAAGCTAAGGATCCTGGGACTAAACAACTCCCTCTGCAACTGGATCCTGGACTTCCTGACAGGCCGCCCCCAGGTGGTGAGGGTAGGTAGCAACACATCTGCCACTCTGATCCTCAACACTGGAGCTCCACAGGGGTGCGTGCTCAGTCCCCTCCTGTACTCCCTGTTCACCCACGACTACATGGCCAGGCAAGACTCCAACACCATCATTAAGTTTGGAGACGACACAAGTGGTAGGCCTGATCAAAGACAACGACGAGACAGCCTATAGGGAGGAGGTCAGAGACCTGGCCGGGTGGTGTCAGAATAACAACCTGTCCCTCAATGTAACCAAGACTGGGGAGATGATTGTGGACTACAGGAAAAGGAGGACCGAGCACGCCCCCATTCTCATCAACAGGGCTGTAGTGGAGCAGGTTGAGAGCTTCAAGTTCCTTGGTGTCCGCATCAACAACAAACTAGAATGGTCCAAACACACCAAGACAGTCGTGAAGAGGGCACGACAAAGCCTATTCCCCCTCAGGAAACTAAAAAGATTTGGCATGGGTCCTGAGATCCTCAAAAGGTTCTACAGCTGCAACATCGAAAGCATCCTGACTGGTTGCATCACTGCCTGGTACGACAATTGCTCAGCCTCTGACCGCAGGCCACTACAGAGGGTAGTGCGTATGGCCCAGTACATCACTGGTGCTAAGCTGCCTGCCATCCAGGACCTCTACACCAGGTGGTGTCAGAGGAAGGACCTAAAAATTGTCAAAGACCCCAGCCACCCCAGTTGTAGACTGTTCTCTCTACTACCTCATTGCAAGCGGTACTGGGGTTCCAAGTCTGGGACAAAAAGGCTTCTCAACAGTTTTTACCCTCAAGCCATAAGACTAAATGGCTACCCGGACTATTTGCATTGTGTGCCCCTCCCCCCAACCCCTATTTTTTACGCTGCTACTACTCTCTGTTTATCATATATGCATAGTCACTTTAACTATACATTCATGTACATACTACCACAATTGGGCCGACCAACCAGTGCTCTCGCACATTGGCTAACCGGGCTTTCTGCATTGTGTCCCACCCACCACCCGCCAGCCCCTCTTTTACGCTACTGCTACTCTCTGTTCATCATATATGCATAGTCACTTTAACCATATCTACATGTACATACTACCTCAATCAGCCTTACTAACCTGTGTCTGTATGTAGCCTCGCTACTTTTATAGCCTCGCTACTCTATGTAGCCTGTCTTTTTACTATTTTATTTCTTTACCTACCTATTTTTCACCTTATACCTTTTTTGCACTATTGGTTAGAGGCTGTAAGTAAGCATTTCACAGTAAGGACTACACTTGTTGTATTCGGCGCATGTGACAAATAAACTTGATTTGATTTGTTATGCCTTCGGTTACTCTGTTTGCTCTCATAATATGAATAATTGACTTACTCTAGCTATGTGTGTGAGGATCATTTATTCTATGTGAAACTTCTTAGAGCTGAGTTTCTTAAAGCATGACAGGGTATTAATTCTGGGCTACCGAGTGGTGCAGCAGTCTAAGGCATTGCATCTCAGTGCAAGAGGCGTCACTACAGTCCCTGGTTCATATCCAGGTTGTATCACATCCGGCCATGATTGGGAGTCCCATAGGGCGGCGCACAATTTGCCCAGCGTCGTCCGGGTGTGTTTGGGGTAGGCTGTCATTGTAAATAACAATTTGTTCTTAACTGACTTGCCTAGTTAAATAAAAAAATATTTGCAACTTCTGGGGTAGCAAGCTAGCTTTAGCTTGGAACCTAGCTGGAACCAATGCAACCAGCCTGAAAACAATGACCAGAAACTGCAATAATGTTTTTAGATTCTTAACAATCATTTAGGAATCCATGTGACTAAGTATTAGCTAGGCAGCCACTTGTTTTTCTCTTATTGAAAATAACTCTACCTAGCTGGCTAATGAAATAAACAAGCTAGCCAGCTACCTAGCTCTGTTGCCCCAAGCTAATGTTATAAGCAGCTAGCTATCTTCATTTGGCAAGCGTCCGTCATCAACCAAATGCGAAAACTGATTTAAAACCCTTTAGAACTTATAGTGGCCGTCGATGGCCTTTAAATTACTATGGCGGCTGTGAAACAGCCTTGTTTTTCTAACAATAATATCTGTGTCAATATCTCAAAATGAACTTGATAAGAACCTGATGACATATTCGCGTGGCTGTTGTCATCAACCGGAAAACAGGGTGACCTGTCATTTGACTTTTCATTTGACATTACTCAAAATGACGCTGCCAAAACAGACACCACTTTTCACTATGAAAGAGGCTGCGTCTATGTTCGTTGGTGATACTGATGCGGACACGTTGTTGCACTTAATAGCTCTCATGTCATAACTTGGTTGGTACAGGCGAGCACATCAACGGTGGAGCTCAAATGATTGCTCTCTATCTCATGGAATTAGTTGCAGTTTTTCACTGTATACAGTACATTCTGAAAGTATTCAGACACCTTGACTTTTTCCACATTTTGTTATGTTAGTCTTCTAAAATAGATTAAAGAGTTGTTTAATCTACACCAATCTACACACACTACCCCATAATTAACAAAGCAAAAACAGCAAAATTTTTATTTTAGCAAATGTATTTAAAAATATATATATTTATGACATTTACGTAAGTATTCAGACCCTTTACTCATTACTTTGTGGAAGCGCCTTTGGCAGTGATTACAGCATTGAGTCTAATTGGGTATGATGCCACAAGCTTGGCACACCTCTATTTGCGGAGTTTCTGCCATTCTTCTCTGCAGATCCCCCATCCATCCATGTCATGTTCGATCAGGTTCAAGTCCGGGCTCTGGCTGGGCCACTCAAGGACATTCAGAGAATTGTCCCGAAGCCACTCCTGCGTTGTCTTGGCTGTGTGCTTAGGGTCGTTGTCCTGTTGGAAGGTGAGCCTTTGCCCCAGTCTGAGGTCCTGAGCGCTCTGGAGCAGGTTTTCATCAAAAATCTCTCTGTACTTTTCTCTATTCATCACTGCCACAATCCTGACTAGTCTCCCAGCCCCTGCCCCTGAAAAACATCCCCACAGCATGATACTGCCACCACCATGCTTCACCATAGAGATGGTGTCAGGGTTCCTCCAGACGTGACGTTTGGCATTAAGGCCAAAGAGTTCAATCTTGGTTTCATCAGACCAGAGAATCTTGTTTCTCATGGTCTGAGAGTCTTTAGGTGCCTTTTGGCAAACTCCTAGTGGGCTGTCATGTGCCTTTTACTTAGGAGTGGCTTTCGTGTGGCCACTCTACCATAAAGGCCTGATTGGTGGGGTGCTGCAAAGATGGTTGTCCTTCTGACATGTTCTCCCATCTCCACAGAGGAACTCTAGAGCATTGAGTGACCATCGGGTTCTTGGTTTATGATTTACAAAATATTTTATCGTGACTTATGAAAAGCTTCTCCAAATGGATCCCAATGACTACCCTAATGTCAGCTATATGCTAGTCCCGCCAAATATGCATATAGAAACAGTGGAATGCATGCCAGTTGTCCTCCACCATAAACCACTGTCAAGTATAGCATAGGATACAGCAATGCAGATACAGCAGTGATAATCCAATAGAGACCTATTTATTAATTAGATGAGTTGAAGAATGTATTGCTTCACTTTAATTACCTTCCCTTTTTCATGGCTGTGTTTAATTGGGCTGGCATGCAGTGAAAGGCCTCTTGTAGAGGTTTTAACATTCTTATTTCCTCTATTAGATACTGAACCATTACCCTCATGCCTGGCATTGTAGGGAAAGACTACGGTGTTGTGACAGCCCTTCTTAATTAGACCTACTGTATACAGCCTGAGACATTTGTGTGCAAAATTGTGTAACGGTTCCTTACAAGCCAGAATTTAAACTTGCTCTACCAGTTGTCTGGTCGGTCGGGTGCGATTTGTCCTTCGGCTGCTTGAAAATTTTGACAAAATATCCACAGATTAGTGTTATTAACGAGACTTTCAATACTGATGCAATTCGCATATGACAAACACTTGCACAACATGGCTGACCCTAACTGAACCACAGACCAAACGGCAAACACTTCCAGCTGATTGCAAGGTAACATGCTTCGGTTGACTACGTTCGTTTACATTCACCTATTGTTTAACCATTGTGCAATGCGATGAGATTGACAATACAAGCGACAGAAGCTACCGGCGCCGCAAAAAGTCAGGGTATCCATAGGAAAGGGATGTTTACCTATCTCCACCTCCTACCGTCAAAAGGACCAACAGTATATACAATTGGTAAAGTAACCTCATATAATTGTATTCAATATTCTGGCTTGTTGAGACTATTGCTTCTTTACAGTGACTTCTTTCAGACTTACAGCTATGGAGAAACCATGGTAACAGCCTGATGTTGAGGCAAGTACCCTGTCTATCTAACATCAAGTTGTAAAATACTGAACTTCTCCTTTAAAGTCTTAATGCACAAGCATTAATGAACCTCTTACAATGCCTTATCATGTATCATACTGATTGACTGAATACCAGCCATTTTGACTCAGTTGTATACCTACAGAGACATAACATACTTATTATTTCACATTACAGACGTGTATACTTGCTTATAAAGCATTAAACCATGTGTTATCATCTTTTTGCAATGGTTGTTCATATCACACACTATTATGACAGAGAGGTAATGTGATAGAGAGAGTGTTAATAGACTCAGACAGGTTGGTTTTGCTAATAGTATGGTAATCAGGGCTCAGTCCGGTGTCACTCAGCAGGTTACAGCAGTGACAGGCTGGGCTATGACATTTACAACCTTGAATAGGAACCTGGGTTGATAGCTGATCATCTGGGCTGATCTTGTTTGATTTCTTGTGATATTGGCTAGAATAGAGTGAAAGAAAGGAATAAGGATATGGAGAACTGTACTGAATGTACAAAGAGAATGATACAGAAATGTGCGTATGCGTTTACAGCGTACCAGATTTAAATTCACAGTCAGTCGCAAACCTGATGCCATTCTCTCGTTCAACATGTCGTTGGGGCCTGGAGTGATAAGGAGATACTGGATCACTTCGGGACCTAGGGACACACTGATGTTTTACTGTAATGGTACAGGTGTATGCAGAACATTTTGCATTCACAGGCAGTTTGTGAGAGATGAAACCACCTTGGGACACAAGTTATTTTTTTATATCTCTCTCATGATTAGAAGGAGACAGAATCAGAGCAGTAATCAGTCCATACTCCTGCCTGGCAGCAGGTGGCTAATGGGGGGCCTTGGGCACCCACATCCTGCCTGCATATAGAACATCTGATTTGCTCCAGTGCATCTGATTGTAATTCTTGCTAAATGAAAAACCCTGAGGACTGAGATGTTCTGAGAAGACCAGAGATAATGTACTTGCTACCTGGAAGGAACAAACCCAGCATACTCAGGATGCAGAGTACACAACCGGTAGAGTTAATTAAAAACAGAATGCACATTTTTAAATTGAACCATACAATATGCACAACACATCTTTGCAATGTTATGCCTTGATTTTCTTTTATTTTTGTTTTAGGTCTCTGAAAGGGGATAAGGAAGGTCTGAAAAAGCTAAATGTTATGAGCAAAGGGTAGTTTCGACTGAGTGCACCTTCGGTTTGGGGACACACGTTGTTTCCCAAATGTCTTTCTGGGAAATGTGGCATTGTTGGAGTAATTGGTTTTTTGCCCAGGGGTGTTTTGGCAGAGCCAATATCTTGTACGATCACTGTGACCTCAGACATCAGACTTGAGGCCTGAAACTCTACCGTCTTATCTATTTTAAAGAATATACATGTGTCTGTTGTTCCTATATATCTGTACATATACAACTGTGTACATGTTTTTTTCTCCACTGAAAGAGAGGGACAACAATTTTCCTGTGTACTCTGGGCAGCCCAAGGAGCTCAGCATGTGGTCTCATAATCCTCCTGCATAATCCTTCCTGGATCACACATTTTAGATTCTAGTGGTCTGTTCCATGTTTTGCAATAGACAAGTTCCAAAGACAGCGAGACCGGTTTGTGTCCAGTGTTATACAACGGGTGGGTCTAATGCTGATGGGTTAAAACCGCATTCCAGCTGGTGTCTATTCCACAAGTTGCCACCGGCTAAATCTGATGTCAAAATACCTACTTACTCTGGTCCATCTAACTGCACAATCCACTGTCTCATCAGCCCAGCCAGGCAATTTATAAACTTAATCTCCTCTATAAAAAAGTATCTAGACATTATGTCACATTTCTTTTAGACTCACATTTCATTTTAAACAGCAGAGATTTGTATAAACTTTGCTGTTTGTCTCTCCAACATTTGCAACATTGTTTCAATATTCAAATTCAACCTCCTGCTGTCCCATAGTAATTAGTATTTTTTATTTTACCTTTATTTAACTAGGCAAGTCCATTAAGAACAAATTGTTATTTTCAATGACAGCCTAGGAACAGTGGGTTAACTGCCTTGTTCAGGGGCAGAACGACAGATGTTTCCCTTGTCAGCTTGGGGATTTGATCTTGTAACCTTTTGGTTACAAGTCCAATGCTCTAACCACTAGGCTACTAATGAACGAGTTGGGACGAGACAGACAGGCAGGCAGCATTTCTCAGCCAGTCGAAATCATGAATCAGCTGGCATCATTTTTATGGATTGTTATAGTGTGGACACTATATAAATAATTACATTGAATATGTTATTGTACTTACATGCAGTATAGTATGATTACTATTCATGTGTTTCTGGTTGTTATTGACATTGGCCTTGACCGCGACCGTTCCGCTTTGATAATGTCTTTGCCCAGAGTTGTACCTGTTCAATGTGACTCTACCACAGGTTGAGTGGGCTGTAACGCTTTGCTGCTTTTGTACATGGCTGTACACATTTTATATATTAGGTTGAAAGTCAAGGAAAGTAATATTGAATTGCGTGTGGGCATTCCTTGTCAAGGAACATGGATATATACCAAAAAATGTAATTTAAAAAAGGTCAAACGAAACGCAGCTAATGTATAGTCTTTCCAGCTAAAGTTTGAAGTGATTGTGTTACTGTAGCTGTGTTGTTGGTTAGCTCCTATGAACAACAGTGTTCTGACGAGGGAGCACATTTTCAATGCGTCTCTAGCAACCCTATATTTGTGGCGGGACTATCTTGTAGAAGGATGAAATAGTATTCAATATGTTGGTAACCCGTTGTATAAAAGTGATAATGCCCCCAAAGCCGGTGTTTGGAGGATATATTGTCATGGTTTGCTGGCCCTCAACTTAATCTCGGGCCTAACAACAACCGTGCCAATATATCCTCCAAACACCGGCTTCGAGGGCATTATCACTATTATCATTATCATTATTTTTACTATTTTCTACAATGTAGAATGATAGTGACGACATCCAAACTATGAAATAACACATATGGAATCATGTAGTAACCAAAAAAGTGTTAAACAAATCAAGTAGGTGAAAGGATGATCTCTGCATGTGCGGTTCCCACCGTGGAGGAGGAGGTGTGGGTGTGCATTGCTGGTGACACTGTCAGTGATTTATTTAGAATTCAAGGCACACTTAACCAGCATGGCTACAACATCATTCTGCAGCGATACGCCATCCCATCTGGTTTGCGCTTAGTGGGACTATCATTTGTTTTTCAACAGGACAATGATCCAAAACACACCTCCACACTGTGTAAGGGCTATTTGACCAAGATGGAGAGTGAAGAGTGCTGCATCAGATGACCTGGCGTCCACAACCAAATGAGATGGCTTGGGATGAGTTGGACTGCAGGAAAAGCAGCCAACAAGTGCTCAGCATGTGTGGGAACTCCTTCAAGACTATTGGAAAAGCATTCCTCATGAAGCTGGTTGAGAGAATGCCAAGAATGTGCAAAGCTATCATCAAGGCAAAGGGTGGCTACTTTGAAAAATCTAAAATACATTTAGATTTTCTGTTGTAACACTTTTTTGGTTACTACATGATTCCATATGTGTTATTTCATAGTTTTGATATCACTGTTATTCAAAATTTAGAAAATAGTGAAAATAAAGAAAAACCCTTGAATGACTAGATGTGTCCAAACTTTTGACTGGTACTGTATATATATATATATATTTTTTTTTTTTGAAAAATGTAGCTAATTTGTAAAAAAAAAAATATAAAGGGAAATATCACATTTATATAAGTATTCAGACCCTTTACTCAGTACTTGTTGAAGCACCTTTGGCAGAGATTACAGCATCGTCTTGAGTATGATGCTACAGCGTGGCTCACCTGTATTTGGGGAGTTTCTGCCATTCTTCTCTGCAGATCCTCTCAAGCTCTGTCAGTATGGATGGGGAGCATTGCTGCACAGCTATTTTCAGGTCTCTCCAGAGATGTTCGATCAGGTTCAAGTCTGGGCTCTGGCTGGGTCACTCAAGGACATTCAGAGACTTGTCCCGAAGCCACTCCTGTCTTGGCTGTGTGCTTAGAGTCATTGTTCTGTTGGAAGGTGAACATTCACCCCAGTCTGAGGTCCTAGGGGCAGGTTTTCATCAAGGATCTCTCTATATTTTGCTCTGTTCATCTTTCCCTCAATCCTGACTAATCTCCCAGTCCCTGCCGCTGAAAAACATCCCCACAGGCTGCCACCACCATGCTTCACCATAGGGATGCTGCCAGGTTGACTCCAGACGTGACGCTTGGCATTCAGGTCAAAGAGTTCAATCTTGGTTTCAACAGACCAGAGAATCTTGTTTCTCATGGTTTGAGAGTCTTTAGGTGCCTTTTGGCAAACTCCAAGCGGGCTGTCGTGCCTTTTACTTAGGAGTGACCACTCTACCATAAAGGCCTGATTGGTGGAGTGCTGCAAAGATGGTTGTCCTTCTGGAAGGTTATCCTATCTCCACAGAGGAAGTCTGGAGCTCTGACAGAGCTCCAATCGGGTTCTTGGTCACCTCCCTGACCAAGGCCTTTCTCACCTGATTGCTCAGTTTGACTGGACGGCCAGCTCTAGGAAGAGGTGGTTCTTGGTGGTTCCTAACTTCTTCCATTTAAGAATGATGGAGGCCACTGTGTTCTTGGGGACCTTCAATGTTGTAGAAATGTTTTGGTACCCTTCCCCAGATCTGTGCAATCCTGTCTCGGAGCTCTACGGACAAGTCCTTCAACCCCTTGGCTTGGTTTTTGCTCTGACATGCACTGTCAACTGTGGGACATTACATAGACAAGTGTGTGCCTTTCTAAATCATGTCCAATCAATTGAATTTACCACAGGTGGACAATCAAGATGTCGAAACGTCTCAAGGATGATCAATGGAAACAGGATTCACCTGAGCTCAATTCCGAGTCTCATAGCAAAGGGTCTGAATACTTATGTAAGTAATATATTTCTGTTTTTTGCAAAAATGTCTTTAAACCTGTCATCACTTAGTTATTATGTGTAGATTGATGAGGGAAAAATACTTTAATCAATTTTAGAGTAAGACTAACATAACAATGTGGAAAAATTCAAGGGGTCTGACTACTTTATATGTCTATATATTTATGGTGTTCTGTGCCATGTTTTGCGAAAGACGTGCAAGAGAGGTTTTAGCCCAGTGTAATTCAACAGAGTGAATTGTGTTTAAGCTACTAACAAAATAATGATTCACATTGCAATGTTTAATAATACTTCGAGCCTACAGCAATAATATAACATTTGACTAATTATCTAAACTAAGCTTGTGTAAATGTTGCATAATGAATATATATAATGCCTGAAATGTTTACAAAATCTATTCTTGCATGGATATCCAAATTGAACTCCATATCACCAAACATACCGCAGTCCTCAAAGTCATAGTTATTGGGTTAGTTTTTCATCCAATGCATAGTTGTAGCTGTTGTGCCGTCAAACCACTCCCAGTCTCCCTCTATTTTGATGTCATGCAGGCCAATCCAGACTTTCAGAAATGTTTTGAATCCATATATAAATTCCTGTTCCGCTTCGCTGTTATATTCACCAGGTCTAACACTCTCTTCTGACAGTCCAGTCTTCTCTCATGCCAGGATTTCTTCTCAGTGGAGAGGTAGTAGATTGATTCTCCAAATGAGCTCCATGTCCAGTTTGTTCACCTTTTCCTATAACTGGTCTCTCTCTTTCGTGAGGGTATTTAATCTGGCTTGTTGGTTTTCCCCTGCATAGTAGTACTGACCAAGAAGTCAATTTTATTGAACAGTCAGTCCAATGATCCCAACCAGTAGGAGAACACGCAGCAGCCCCAGACGCATAGCTCTGGAGGGTCTCTTCCGCCTCTGAAGATGTAGTCTTCATTGTGCTGGATTCCTCGTTTTCAAATCCATCTTCCTTTGCAACAAGGTCCGCATTACAAACTTGTATGATGAAATAGAGTAACTTGTGGTGTTATCTCAGCTCTAATGTGGGGCTTGTACCTGTGTCTCTGCCCATTTATAATGCTCTGATTTGTGTGTGTGGTTTACTGCGATTAGCTGTTTTTTTGTAACAGGAAGCTGACACCAAAAAGCACTGGCCTCATTTGACTCCAAATATTCCTAGTTGGAATTTAGTAGCTAGCATAACAGGAAATCTAGATGTACACTTGGCCACAAAGTACTAGAAATCTGTCCCTTCAGATTTAGCTGACAATGCAGTGACCATGCGCAAATACCACACACACAGGGCCCTAACTATAATATACACTACCGTTCAAAAGTTTGAGGTCACTTAGGAATTTTTTTGTCCATTAAAATAACATCTAATTGATCAGAAATACAGTATAGACATTGTTAATGTTGTAAATTTGTATTGTAGCTGGAAACGGCTGATAATTTCATTACTTTCCAATGTATTAAAAAGTGGAACATTTGAATGTTTGAGTGTTACGTAGGCTATATCACTGTCAATTGTTAAAGTTTTAACATCGATACGTCATTTTGCGCTGGAACTGTAATTGTGAAAATACATTTTATTTATCTAGTAAGTGTCAGTAATTACATGGAGTTGAAACAAACGTTTTTGGTGAAAATGGGCCGATTTGCGAGTGCTAATCAATCAACCATCACTAACGTTAACTATCATAGCTACGTTAGCTGAACAGTTAATTCGCCACACATTCACCCAGCGACCAACAATGGTGCTCACGGGCGTATTCAACAAACATGAAATTCTTTATTACGTTATATTTGTCAGAAAGATGGATTTTAAATGTAAGTTGCGCTGCATGTGTAATTTATGTAGACTGTATAGCTGTACTTTCTTATGATTAATAGCATTATTAGTGTTTGTTGATTAAAGTGCACGCCGTTTTATTACAGTCAGCTTTCATTCACAGTGAGTGTCATCATGAGCAAGAGGAAGGGTGGCAGTGACATTCATCAGTTTTTTGGGCAGCCTGAACACCATGGCAAGAAACACCACTTTTAATGATACAATTTCTTTCATGTTCACTCTGGTGCGTTCAGAGTAGAGAGAGGGCGACAGGACATCGAGAGCAGGTGACATGGAGGTGATTGAGAAAAGGAGCAAATATTGATGGTTAAGACCGAATAATGATGTCACAAGAGTCTAATCCTAATGTTAATTTAAGCTGAGATATTCCTAGAAGTATGGCTTCTCATGTGTATTTTAGAAGCTGGCTGAAATTCTCACTCTCCTTATCAACGCCTCGAAAAGCCTGACCTTGCCGCGCCAAGTACTTCACACACCGCAACAATCTTCATCAGATTTCTCCTCGCTTGTTGCTGCTGTCTTTCCAGCTCACGTGAAAGTTGCACATTAACAGGCTTTGGCTCCTGAATCTGAGTCATCACAGCTAATTTGTGACACTGGCTGTCTTTATGCGCACTAAATTTCTCCAGTGCCGCCTTCCAATTTTGAAAGCCAGTCTTGACAAAATCTGAATCTGCTTTTGACGCAAGCTTAGACTTTTGTGTTGCAAAGTATTTAGCACAATAGAAACAGAGGACCCCCTTTAAGGAGGGACTGTAATGGAGCCCGGTATAATCTTTAAACCATTTCTCCTGAAAGTAGTGTGTCCTATTTGATAGGGTTTGACTAGGTATGACCCTCCCTCTCCTGCACCTTCATCTTCGCCTGCCTGTCTGCTGTCTCTCTCTGTCTGTCATTGTCTCAAACTCACTCTCCCTGCTTGATTGTATTATCTTAAATACAGTAAAAGACAGAAGGCTTAAAGGTCACTTTGATTTCACCAGTCCCCAAATGCAAAACTAGATTTTGAAGCTGGTGGGCTATACAATCATCAAATAAATTGTGTCGGAAATAACATCAATGCCAGTGGTCCAGTTCACACTTATCATTGATGGAACCCAGGATATATCAGGAGTCAATGTGTTTGAATAGACCCAGGATATATCAGGAGTTGAGCAGGAGTCAATATGTTTGACTCTTCATAGATGCAGATCTACAACCAGAAGGAAGAATTGCTGGGACTCTACGAACTGTCATCAACGACAGGGCAAAATATAGCCAAGATGGCGTGTGATGTGATGATGCGTCTAGGCCTTCCTCTGTCCCAACTTCGAGGACAAGCCTATGACGGTGCCGCAAGCATGGCTGGACAATTGCAGTGGGTGCAAGACATTTTAAGGAAAGAATGTATTGTCAATGTGGTCCACACTGCGTGAACTTAGTTACGCATGCTGCCTGTGGAGCCTCTCCACTAGGAAGAGATTCAATGGGTCTGGTGCATGAATTGGGGGGCTTCTTTAATCAATCTAGCAAGGTCAAGGTGATTTTCCAGGAAATCGCTAAATCAAAGCATGGTTTCACCTCGTTGAAACATCTCTGTCCCACCAGGTGAACTGTTCGCACCCCTGCCGTCTACTCAGATCTCAGCCAGTATGAGTCATTGCTGACAGCCCTTGAAGAAATTCATCATCATGCAGCTCATCTGGTACTTCAACTAAGGCTAATGGTCTTGATGGAACATTTCTAAAAGGGAACACTGTGCTCGGCCTTGTAATGGCTGAAGACCTGATGGGGGATTTGGAGTGTCTGAACACCTCCCTGCAGCTTAGGAAACAGACCGTTTCAGGCATGTTGGAGGCTGTGGACCATTTCAAAACAAGCATGCAGGACAAGCGAAGGAGCACTTTGATGTCTTGTTCGGGAAAAGCAACTGCTATGGCCACAAAGTTGGACCTACAACCTATTCAGATGCCTCATATCTACAAACCTACAAAGCGTTACACTGGTCAGCCCATATACATCCAAATGCCCAGTCTTTGTAAAGAGCCCAATTATACAACACCTTGGACACAGTGAATACTCAATTTATAGAGAGGTTTGATCAAACTGCAGCAGCTTGAAAATGTGTAGCTACGCGGAGACTTGGACAAGGTGGTAGACGAGTCTCCTGAATTCAAGACTACTGCCGGTGCAGCTGGCCATGTTTGGGGCTAGAGAGAGATTAAAGTAGACGTCACGCGTCAAAGTAATTGATTTATGACCCTGCGTCATGATGACGTGTGCATGTCTAAATATGGGGCTCCGCCCCCGTCCCTCCTGTTCCTGTGGTCACGTGTTAGAGGGTGTGTGTTATTTTATATCTATATGGCATCCTTTGAAGTAGTCATGGTGATTGGTGTCTAGGGGCCTGGTTGAACTGGGGGGGTTGAGTGTTTGAACTTTTGGAACGTGTATGTCCCCCACCCCCAGTTTTATTGCCCTTATGTTTGTTATCTGATGAAGCAGGAATGTCCTGGGGTATAGGGCTGGGGCATCTGCATTATAAATGTCACGAAAAAGGCGTGCGAACCCAGAACCGTAAACATTATTTTTAAACATGGATTTTGCGATCAGTGGCAAGGCTGTGATGACTGTAGCAACTGAAGCAGGACTGCGGCTGAAACATAGAGAAAGGGCAAAGTATACAGCCGCAATATACGATGCAAAAAAAAAAAAGGTTTCTAAGTGTGTATAGAACCCAGATACCGCCCGCAACTGCGCTAAAAGATGAAGTGCTGATGTCTAATGGACAGCAATGGGGGTATCTGTTTGATTACTTGGCCTGTAGAGTGAAACTCTATACGGTAGCCGAAGGAGAAGAATATACCGACCAGACATTAGGAGTGGCCTATGGGGTTGAAGACTGGACGGTTTTTCGCCAGGTTTTGTGTCCCGAACTGAGCCGTATCACCAAGGGTTACAGCTTGTTCACAGGCTACGAGACCCGTTGGGAAGGTACCCCGGACACCTCCGGAAGAGTATTTCACCGGGTGAAAATACAGAGAAAGAACGGACTTCCCTGTGGCTGCGTGGAGCACCGAGGAAATCCGCAACCAAAACATCCGGGATGGCGGTTTGGTCGGTGATTTTAGGCTTCGCATGCTTATCCCCTTTAAAAGTTGGCCTTTAATGAAATTGAAAATGTTGGAGTTGTTGGACGCTCTGTTTGTACAGAGCCAACAGCGCCAGAGCATTGTTCGGCTAAAGAAGTGCATAATATATACGAATCCGGAGGATTACGACTCAAAGCAGCCCCAAGAAGGTACATCGTCAGAAGGGTCAGCCCCCGAAGAAAACTAGGTAAGCGGCTGCGTTAACCACGCCCAGATACCCCGAGGGCTGGTTCAACAATAACCTACAGTTCTTAACCTCCGCATTAACCATGGATATTCCTAACGCATACCAGAACTCCGAAACGTCATGGGGGCCAGAAACTAAGGACTGTATGCCGCGCAGCCCTACATTCTACTCCCCACTGGCAAGACCCTCGACACCCCCTACATGTACACAGCCTGAGGACGTGTTTGATGGGGTGGTCAGTACTATTTTTGTGGACACCATCAAGGCCTCTGTAGCCACGCTTTTAGACGTGGTGATTGGAGAATATATACGAGAAAAATGCATCGGCTGTGAGATTAATCACCCCAGCCAGCGCAGGCATCGAGGCCTGTACGAGCCCCCAAGATACTACTTCTTCAACAATTTTGAGGCGCTGGTGAAAAGACTTTGGTCCTGCAGGTTTATACCATCGCTGGTCAGAGCCCTGGAGGCTATGGGCCTTGTGCCGTCTATCCCCAGAGTTTACGGGGTAACAGAGGCATTCCTACATGAACTGAAGGAGGCGATCCACATCCACGAGAAACTCAAAGAAATCCGACACATGTACGACATGCGGGCGAGTGTCTACAATGGACACAAATGGTAACCCGGCTTGGTGGTGATTCTGAAGAACTAGAAACAACCTTGTCTAAGATTTTACTTTATTTGTTTGAAACACCATTTAATTGTAACATGTATCATATTTGTTGTTTATATACTTTTATAGCGGATGTGTGTGTTGTAAAAATTCAGCGAAACAAACCGGTTAATCTAAACCAAATATACAGGGTTTTGCATGATGCGATCATTGAGAAAGGGGGGACATGTATCCTGCAACGAATTCTGAATTGTCTGTATACGTAATACATCATGTTTTCTTGAAAATAAAAATCCCAAAAATGAAAATGAAATGTTGTCGTTATTTGAAAGTGGCTCATTAACGTTATTGTACCTCAGAGAGGCAAGAAGGATGGCACAGCAGATGTTGAAAAACATTTATTATAATCCCTATAACCCAGGGTCTTATGGGGGTAAGGAACGTTTACAGAGAGCTATAGCCGAAGAAACAGGTAGCCGGTTAAGTGATGCTAAAGTGAATGAGTGGCTATCAGAGCAGGATGCGCACACTCTGCATAAGCCCATAAGAAAACATTTTCCCAGAAATAGAGTTTTTTCTACCCAACCATTGTCGCCCGTGACCCGGGCCTTTGACTCTATCTTGAAGGAAGGCGGCGCTCCCAAGAAAGTGCAGACTGATGGCGGAAAATATTTTTTTAATAAGACTTTTCAGAAACTCATGAAGAAGCACAATATAGTACATTTAGCTACGGGCTCAGATTTGAAAGCTTCAGTTGTTGAACGCTTTAACAGAACTCTGAAGGAGCGGATGTGGTGCTATTTTACAGCTCACAACACGCATAGATATATCGATATAGTTCAAGATTTAGTAATTGGGTATAACAATAGTTATCATAAGAGTATAAGGATGAAACCCTCCGAGGTCTCTTCGGAAAACTCTTTTCAAGTCTTTAAAAATCTGTATGGTTTGCTCCCCCTTCGCCGTAAGAAAAAAATACATTTGAAATTCATTGTGGGGGACTTGGTTCGTATATCCAAGTTGAGGGGTGTTTTCGATAAAAAAAATACGTGCAAGGATACAGTGACGAGCTATTCACGGTTACAGAATGTCTGCCGCGCATACCCCCGGTCTACACATTAAAAGATTATGACGGGGAACTTATAGAGGGATCTTTTTATGAGAAGAAATTACAGAAGGTACAGGTGGGTAAAGACAAAGTGTTCCACGTGGAGGAGATTCTAGATCAAAAGAGAGAAAAGGGTCAAAAATGGGTGCTGGTTCGCTGGAAAAACTGGCCCCAAAAGTTCAACAGCTGGGTATTAGAGAAGGATGTGGTGGAGGCATCTGGGGGGTTAATTTAAACCCCCAGGCATGATAAAATACATCCTCATTCGGGTGTACACCGGAGTGTATAATGGAACACAGCGGCTTCTACCTGACTCTCCCCAGTAATGCGTCCGCACATATATATCGTAATAATCGAATTCGATTTATACAACCAATTTTCCAAAGCCTATAGAGTTATCAGAGGCCTGGGAAGTAGGTCTCAGCGAGATTACATACCCCCATAGCTGGTATAATATCAAAGATAAGGACCGTGATTTTTATTTCAAAAACTTATCGGAACCTGGGAAACTTATTAAGGTTAAAAAAGGGTTCTATAGAACCGTCGACAGGATCGTCTCCGAGTTGAATGAACGCCTATCGCAGAACAGTATGGAAATATTCCTGATGTACAACCCTATACATAAACGTGTACAAATCTCAGGAGATGCTTCCAGGGGGATAAAGACCGGCGGTAATTTAGCATACATGTTGGGGATGGGTCCCAATAAATGGACGTATGTGAAAGATAAATTATTCCCATTCCACGCGGATATACATGCAGGATTTCACAACATATTTGCGTATACCGACATCATATTCTATCAAAGGGTCGGAGACAGCTGTGTGCCACTCCTGAGAACGGTTCATATAGACGGAAAGGATGGGGACATAGTCACTGTCACCTACGACAAGCCACACTACGTACCTGTAAGCAAGAAATATATTGAAAACATTCTTGTTGAGCTTAAAACGGATCAGAACGAAAACATTGAATTTACTTATGGTAAAACGATTGTAAAAATCCACTTTAGACCCACCAAAACCTCTCTACATATATAATATTAGTATTATATATTTTATATACATAAGACATCTAAATTAAAATTATGGAACACCGACATCTCGACCCTAACCGGTATGTCTCATACTATGTTGATCAAGTGGGTGATGGGTTACCCGGCTATTATGGTTCCCCCACCATGTATGGTTCGGGGATAGGAGGTATATTTCGTAACCTCTTTAGGATGGTTTTACCGTTTATGAAGAGAGGCCTCAGCATAGCCAAACCGCATTTAAAATCAGCAGCAAAAAATATAGTAAGTGAGGTTGTAGCCAATGCTATGACCAGAAGGGCGTCACCAGATGTCGAGAGTCAAGAAGGCTCAGGGTTGATAAAAAACGGAGGTTAACGGTTAAAAGAAACTCAGTTAGTCAAAGACGGGGTAAAGTGAGGAGGTCTGGACCAAAAACGGTAAAAATAATACTCTGAAATATTTTCTAAAAGAACAAGCACCATGGCTCTTTTACACCGCATGTCCTCTGAAGCTATAAAGACAGAGCTCGATCTTTTCACGGCCCCCTTAAACCAACATTAAGTAGAGAGGTCCAGTTATGTGGAGATAGCCCCACTCTCTGCCATTACAGACAATGGTCCCATAGAGTTTTTCATACCAGGCCACGGTGACAACTATCTGGACCTCAACAACACCTTGGTGCATTTGCGTCTAAAAGTGACCAAAAGAGATGGTACTGATATTGCAAACGATGCCAAAGTGAGTCTCATTAATTACCCAGTGGCCACCATCTTCTCCCAAGTGGATGTGACTTTGGGGGAACATCTAATCAGTCAAAGCAGTGCCACATACCCATGCCGGGCCATCATGGAATGCTTACTCAACTACTCTGAAGACACTCTCAAGACCCAATTCAGCGCAGGGCTTTTTAGCAAGGATACTGCAGGAGGCTCTATGGAATCGACAGACCCATCCACCGGTGCAAATAAAGGACTGGAGGCACGGGCTCGCTACTGTGCAGAATCTCAAGAGTTTCATCTGCTAGGCCCTATACACTCTGACATTTTCTTTCAAGAACGTTTACTCTTAAATGCGGTTGATTTAAGACTAAAATTAACCAGGGCCAAGGATGAGTTTTGCCTGATGTCTGCACAGGACAGGGACTTTAGTTTAAAAGTGTTGGGGGCACCGCTTTATATTAAAAAGTGTCTGTATCTCCGGCAGTTCGTCTGGGTCACTCACAGGCTTTGATGAAAGGAAATGCCCTTTACCCTCCAAAGAATTACCATGAAAACCTTTAGCATACCTGTGGGCAGCAGAATCTGCAGTCAAGAAAACCTATTTCTAGGCCCTTTACCGCGATACGTGGTTATAGGTTTGGTTGATCACGCCGCCAATACGGGCAGCTTAAATAAAAACCCATTTAATTTTCAACACTTCAATGCAGAGTATGTAGCTCTGTGTCAGGAAGGACGTCAGGTCCCTGCTAAGGCTTTCCAACCGCAATTTAATAACAACATATCTGCGAGAATTTTACAATCTATTCCTGGCTACCGGGAGGCATCTAAAAGATCTCTCTTTACCTATTGACAGAAATGATTTTGCAGAGGGTTACACAATGTATGCTTTCAATTTATCCCCTGATGATGACACCTCAGGAAATCTTTCGGTGGTGTCCCAAGGTAACCTCAGGCTGGAAATGCGTTTCCGTACACCTTTAGCCTGTACCGTTAGCATGATTGTTTATGCCTGCTCTGATTCAAACTTGGAGGTGAATAGCCGAAGACAGGTTTTAGTAGATTATTATTAAGGATCGTTGAGCAAAGACATGAATACCCAAGAGTTGGAAGGGCTCATGAGCCGACTGATTGGAAAGCAATTTTGCGGAGTGTTGGCTTGTGATTAATTACCTATGGAGAAATGGATGGTGCGGCCTGCCATGTTTATTGTCAATACCCATCCTAAACACATGCCGGGTGAACATTGGCTAGCTCTGACATTAGAAGAGGAAGGAGGAAGAAAAATCTCAACTTTTTTTTATTCCTATGGCTTTCCCCCCGGTTTTTCACATTTCCCCAAATCTATTAAAGAATTTCTGACCAAAAACTGTTCAAAGATATACTACAACATCAAACAGGTGCAAGATAACCTCCACTACATGCGGTCAACACTGTGTATTCTACCTATGCTAAAGAGCCCGGTGAGTTTCTTTTGAAGATGTTATGTCTCTTTATAAGGATGATTTAAGAAGTAATGATAACGTTGTAGCTTGTTTTGTTAGAAAATATCAAAAGTGTTCAAATGTGTATCCTTTAAGAACGTGTAATCAAGGCGTATGCTCACGCCAAATGTTTCAAGAATGCCACAAATGTTAAATTGCTTTTTTTTTAATTTTTTTTTTATTGAATTTAATCATAGTCATTCAAAAGTCTAACCACCCAGAGAGATCAGGATTAGGGAAAGGTCCGAAGGCGTTCAGGGGGGTAAATGGGTTATCGTCATTCATTTCATAAGGATGCGAGGGTTTTGGGGCATCTTTAGGGGTGCTGTATCTCGTTGAAGGTTTGTGTTTTAAAGAGTGAATCTGTTGACGAAGCTTACAGTTGGGTACACCCATTCTGCACCAAGTAAAGCACGGACAGGTTTCTATGATGAGTATATCGTCCAAAACCAGCAGATTGTTTTTATAAGGAGGTAAAAGTTCATCATCAGACAGGGAATCAGGTATTCCTTCAACAAACTTGATTTTTATTGTCTTCAACAATTCATCATACAGAGGTTGATAACAAGAATAACACCACACAACATTATCAGGCTTTTTAAAAACTTTTTACAAAACAAGTTTTACCACTATTCGAAGGCCCTGCGAGTAAGGCCGAAAATGGGAGTTGCAACCGGGGGTCAAAACCTTCTACAGCAGTCATTATATCTTAAGCTTTAAGACACCCTGTAGCTTGTAGCATAAGTCAGTAGCCAAAGGGACAATGTGGTCCAGTCAGGCAAAAGCAGTCTCTTGTCATAGACAACCCTGAATCTTTTAGTGAGTGGGGCATTCCTCAGATGGAAGCCCTTTTTATCCCTAACAATCTGTTTGTAGGAGCTCAAAATCTCCAAGTCACTATTCCTGTCATTTAGGAACCCCTCGACCAAGCGTGTGATTGATTCCAAGTTTACACGCTGGGCATTGTCATAGTTTTGAGTCACGCCTTTGGCTTTCAACACCACGTGATTCTTTTGAGTCCTAAAAGCATAGCTTTTGGGACCACAGGAGGACCATTCTGTGATATGGTCACCCTCTGTGAGTTCACTCGTTAAGCCACCCAGATAGTTGCTGAGTGGGGGGCTCCAATCCCCCGGTTTGCTTACATAGACCACAGAGTCTGTGTCGTGGTAAAGAACCCGCCTCTGAAGCTGCTCCATGAGCTTGTACAGTTCAAGTCGGCCATAGGCCGTGGTAAATACTGCAAGAAACATATTTACATTACCCGGGGGTTGAACCCACTTCTTGTTACGTCGCCATTGCACCAAGGCAATGTCTTGACTCAAGAATGAAAAATGTGAAATTTCGTATTGGTCCGAAAAAACAAATTACAAAAATTATTCAGGGTCTTTAATAATCGACGTTGTTAGCATATTACACCTCTGCGCTAATTTGCCCCAAAGCGAATTTAAGTACAATTTTGACACGTTTCGTTTGGTTTTGTTGACCTCTATTCTGTCAGGGTCAAGAAGGATGCCTTCTCTGTCGTGATAGTCTTGAATGTACCTGTCTTTGCTCTCTTGATCTGTGACCGATGCAGGATAGCCTGAAGCCATTTGCTTACATCTCAAGAAGGTCATGATGTACTCTTTAAAAAGAGTGTCTGATTTCTTGGAAAAGTTCCATACTTCAAAGATTGGCCACACGATACCCCATCTCTAAAGCCTTAGAGAATTCAACTGTGACCCACACCCCTGTCAGGGCCCTTTCTTGATCGGAGTGATCACATGGGGTTTGTTGTTTGTTTTCACTGCAGGTGCGACAAAGGGGAAAGAAAAGTTTTCCTTGAGGGCCCCTGTAAGGCAACACTGGTATAAACAAACCCCTAGGAGGGTAGACTGTTGCTTTGATCAGACCATGCCTGTCGGGGTTCCAGGGGTTCTGGGGTGTCAAAGCTGGAAAGGAAGGCTTGAACATGAGGATCAGACTTTTTGAGGGCTGTCCATTCGTGCTCGCACAAAACCACCACTTTTAGACCGTAAGTAGCCTGTAAAGAATTAAATTTGTCTTGAAACTCTTGGTACATTTCCCCAAAAGTCTTTTGGGTTAGGACACACATGGTCTGGGGCACAAAGCAAGATTTGCAACCATGGAAGAAACAACCGCTGTACTCATACACGGTCTCAACCCCGTCAATCTGGGTGTAGCCATCTACATGGTAAGAGCCAAATGCCTTCTCCCCTCGATTCAAAGCATGTTGAATAAAAATGTCTTTATCCTGGGCCATATACTCTAACCATTGAATGGACCCACTAGAGTATGACTTGAATTGGCGTCGGTAGTTGTCAGGCGAGGGGATAGCTATAGAGGCTGTAGGCAGATAGTGTATACGGTAGGTTTTCATGCATGCCGATGCAATAGTTGTACAACTCCAGGGGTCAATGCCTGCATCTTTGATTACCTCTTCTCTGAATCTGAGGCATCCTTCACGAAGTATAACCACATCATTGTCACAGTATGATTCCATCTCTTTATGGAAATCAAAGGTGCCATGTCTTACTGTCTCGTACCACATCATTAATCTCTCATGCTCTTTGGGAGACATTTGATCACACCCGTACATTTCAGGGCTGGGATATGATCCGACATAATGTAGATTCTCATCAGATGTGAAGAAGTGGGGGAACCAGCCTTTCACAGAGTTTTCAAAACCCAAGGCCTCTGGCATATGAGCCAAGCGCATGGGTAAGAAGCTTAAACTGTCAATGTATCTCTGGTTGAAGGCTGGGTCTACAAAACACAAGATTTTACCACCTTGAGCTATGACCCTGGGTGCCACGCCTTGCTGTATCAATGGATTCAGAAGCAGGTAAGAATCGTAGGCTCTAGCATTGTGGGCTATAAACGTGAAGTTTCGGTACTGTGGCTTTCTAAAATGTTTTAGAAAGAGTAGTGCACAATTGGATCCTTCTGCAGACCACTTTTCCCCCTTGAATGTCGTGGTAGATACAAAAATAGATTGCTGATTTGTCTCAAAATCAAAGAACACATATTTCTCTGAATGTTCATCTTCAGCCAAGGGCTGAATATAACACTCGTGTGGCACTTCTTGAACCACTTCAGCGTCTCTGCTTTTCAATGGCCCTTTACAGATTGGACAATGTATGATTCCACACACATGCGGTTTAGGGCTATCTATTTTAAGGTTGTAAATGCAATGACATTTTGGGCATTTCTTGTTAATGGCACAAATGCTTACAGATTTACATGCCTTAGGGTGCCATGTTTCAATTTTGTTTATCGTAACAGTAGGTCGAACGACATGTGCGGTGGCAATCCTCACAGGGTGTCAAGTTTAAGGGTTGCATTGGGCACTCTGCATCCTGACATACAGAACAGTTATAATGGCACGAGTGCCCCCCCTTTCGGGTGTAGCCGGTATGGCAGGATGGACACACATATGGTGCGCCTAAAAATGCCGTGATGTTGGTAACGGCGTAGTACTGTTCGTTTTGCACATAAAAGTACAGAATTTGAGGGTGCGGTTGGGGGGTGTTTTGGAACTTCAAGAGAGCTGCATTAGCTCTACTGTGGTACAAAACCACAATCTTGATATTCAGAAGGTTTTCAAATTTGACTATGTCCGAGAAAGCCACCACATCCTGTATACCGAGACCCACCGCTGTTTGAATCTCTCTAGCCTTTTGCAATGCCGTCAGATCAGTACATCCAGGGTTAAGTAAATGCACTAGGCCTATTGCAAAACATAGCTTATTATCGGGATTGTGAACGTTTATGAGGTAGGCCCTTTTATTGCTTATGATTTCTGACTGCATTAGGCTATCAAGCTTCCTTCTCTGCCCCCCACCACCCTGGGGTTGACATATTATTTGCACTACAAGCTCTAGGGTCCGATCAGCTATGATGGCTAAATTTGACTGAACAAGGCGATCTAGCAGCGCGATAAATTGTTCAAGATCTGCTTTGCCATTGGGTAAAATAAGAGATACTGTGTTATGCAGGCTATCTCCACAAATTTCCAACTGTAAGACATCCTGTGGTTCGCCATAATCTCTTGCCGTCTCTAACAGATTGTTTAGAGTGTCCATTATCATCATGTAAAATACCGCATAGTCAAGATTCTGATTCCCCCATAGGAAATTGAAAAACTGTCGAATCTCTGTATTGTTGAATTTATTCCGGTACACAACCCGGACACGTCTATCAAGACCATCTCCCGCCAGATTTATTAGACAAATTTCCAATTCCCCAAAAACATCTTGTGGCGTTTCAGACTCTACGGACCTGGGCGTTACTGGTTGGTCTATCGCTGTTGGGGTGGCAGGGGCCGAAAATGTCTGACTCTCGTTCATCCGATTAATTAAGGTTATGAGGGCTTCGGGAATCTGTGATAACATGTTTTCATCGGGCGTCCCTGACTCGTTCATGCGATTAATCATTTCTAGGAGTTTGGCTGGAATCTGGGATAATATGCTTTCATCGGACGTCCCTGACTCGTTCATACGTTTAATAACTTCTAGGAGTTCTGGCGGTATCTGTGCTAAGAGGCTTTCAACTGTCTCCCCTTGTTGCTGTAGTTCTGCCATTTGGACAATTAAGGATGTGCGTTTTTGGGTCTTTCTGGAATGATTGGTGTTACATGTATGATTTTAGCGTCTGTATTTGCGTTTTTTAATAGGTTTGCTGTTTAACATGCGTGGAATTGTTCTATGCCAGAATAACATATCGTCTCTGTACTGTCTCTCAATTAAAACCCCCAGTCGTTTGTATAGCAAAACATTCCTCGATTTCAAAGCCCTGGAAAATAATGATGCCGTAGAATTGACGGGGTCGATAAGGTTGACCGCATCACAGAATAACTGGTCGTCAACATCTGAAATGTCATGTAAAAACAGGTCTATCGGTTGTTTCATCGGGAATGTTCGGTGCGCCTGAATTCCCCAGCTTTAGATGTATGTGTCCGTCTGTGCCGTTTTTTCGCCGGGGAGGAGTCTGAATGAAAATAATACATACCAAATTACATTATTAAATAAAAAAATATGTTAGATACATACAATGTCAAAGACATTTCAGGTAAAATAATATATATTAACAATACATAGTTAAAATACCTCGGCTTTTTTTGGCGCTGGCTGTTCTGACGAATTGCGGATAGGGAGGGCTCTAGGCTTTTTTCATCTAGCGTTCCCGATTCTGCCGGGCCTGTCTCCTGGCAGTCTGAAAAAACGCTCGTACAGAACGGGAGAATTGCATCCAAGTCACCCGATGTGTCCGATGTCCATAACGAATCCTTTATCATTCTTGGCTGTATGTCGGCTGTAAATACATAAAATAGTTTTTAAAATAGTACACACTATTTTTTCATTTTTATATATAAATATTCTTGGGTATGTGTTTAATTATAAGGACTTACAACGAAAAAATGCTGATGGCGACTGACTGCCTGGTTTTTGAGACTGTGAATCCCCCTCATGTTGTTCCAGATCCGGTAAACCGCGTAAAAGCTGTGTAAATGTTTGGGATCCTAACAACCGTTAGACAATATTAACAGTTATACGCTATATATACACTTTTTAACTTAAATTGGCCTTTGGCCTGAAATACCCAAATAACTCTGGTTTAATATTACAATAATATTCAAACAAATCTTAAACTATATTTTTCATTTACTCACCTCCAGAAATATCCATTATGAGAGATTCACTTTTCACTTTTTTTTTTTTCATCTGTCCGGGCAGCTAAATATTCGGGCCTGTGGGTTTGCGCTAAAGCTGTGGTAACATAGTGTTAAAGTATATGCTCCACGTTCTGTCCCTAACTATCGAATGTACGGAATGAGTTTCGAGAGATATCCTGTATGCAACCCCCCCTGTATGTTTGGTTTAGAGACCAAAAGGCGGTGAATTCAAAGAGACATTCTGTCTACAAACGGTTTGGTGGGGTACCGGTGCGTTGATTAGATATCAGTGTTTAACCCCGGGCGGTCGGCCGATATCTGGACATGCCTTATGCCGGATAGTGCAAACCTTGGTTTCAAACGATTCTCTACAGATAGAGCGCTGGGACCCCTGTTGAACCCACACCCTTTGGTTTCTGTAACGCACACACACACACACACTCCTGCTGCTCCGTCACACGCCCACTCACGCACGCCCCCTGATTCTCCAGGTCTTTTTCCTTCGCGACAGAGCTGGGTGATGATGTGATATACCTTTTCCCATAGTTAAGGGTGAGATACTGTTTTAAATTCCTTTTATTGAATTCCAAAATATTTCGTACAACCTTTAAGACATGTTTGAATTAAGTAACAAAATTGAATAATATTTAAACATGCATCACGCGTGTTTTATGTAAAAAACCTTGGAGGCCTGCCGTTGTACATAATTACAAACTTTAATAACCCGTAATGTTCATAACACACCATTGTAGGAAAAGACTATAAAATAATACATCTTTTTTTCAGATATTACAGTTGTCTGCGCCAGACCCTAGCGTGAGAGAAAAGACCGCTCCCCCTTTAGTTAAATGGGTGAGATACATTTTCAAAACCAATGATTTAATTCTAAATATTTAACACCTACATTTTAACACACGTTATAATTCAACATGTTTTACTATTTCTTACAGATATAGGGTCCTGTTAGCCCTGACCATTATCCGTTTCCAATTCCCCATCGCAAAGTCTTTTGCCCGCTCCATCGAAGCCGTTTTCACTCCAGGAAAAGATCCGCCTTCGGCCTTGTGGGTCCTGGGTATGTCTCAACGATAACCTCTGCCATTGCCGTAATTGTTCACGATTTTCGAAAAGACTGTCCAGCTTATTCATCAGTGTTCAGAAAATATGGTAATCGCGCCATTTAAAACTTACATCCTTGCATGCTTTGGAAGATACATATGAACTGACTGTTTTCGACGCATTTGCACTATCAAATTGTTCACATGCTAAAATTGTCACTCTGGAGTCCGGGGTATACGCCATTGAAGCGACTCTTAGGGCCATTAGACCATTTCGTCCACAGACCTGTTCTTCCAACGCATATCCGGGCAGCCTTGAAGCACTCAGGGCGAGTTCCATTTGACACAGCGCTAGTCTTATTTTAAGCCATTCTCTCATCCTTAGCGCTGGAGAAAAACTCTCAGGTTCTGCCCGATAAAAGGGATGGGACACGCTGTCTGTGAATATCTTAACCGTAGATTCCTCAGGGTGGAATATGTACGAAATATGTCCCTCACTTGTACACAAAAATCCTTTAAAACATTCTGGAGCCTCACGCAAAACATCCCCAGGCTTTTGTCATTGGATTCATGACATGAGCTGCAAAGCACCCCGAGAATTGGCCTTGTAGACATATTTTAGATGTTTAATATTCAGGCCTTTATTTTAAAAATGGCTTGTTCTGGACATTTATAATGCATATGCCACAGCCCTATACCCCAGGACATTCCTGCTTCATCAGATAACAAACATAAGGGCAATAAAACTGGGGGTGGGGGACATACACGTTCCAAAAGTTCAAACACTCAACCCCCCCAGTTCAACCAGGCCCCTAGACATCAATCACCATGACTACTTCAAAGGATGCGATATAGATATAAAATAACACGTGACCACAGAAACAGGAAGGACGGGGGCGGAGGCCCATATTTGGACATGCACACGTCATCATGACGCAGGGTCATAAATCAATTACTTTGACGCGTGCCATCTACTTTAATCTCTCTGGGGCTAATTACACATATCAATATATATGCTAACATTTTTCAGGAAATGGTGCCAGAGGTGAGAGGTCTCTTCAGTCAGGTGAAAGCTTTAGTAAGTCTTCTGCTGGTCATCCCTGACTCCTCTGTTAGAGGCTGAGAGGAGTTTTAGTGCCCTGAGGAGGCTTAAGACATGGTTTAGATCAACAAGGGTGAATAATGTGGCCATGTGTCACGTGCACCAGGAGAAACTGGACAGACTGCACCTTGAAGGAATATGCCAGTCTATTATCGGTGTCAACGATAAGCGCAAAAAGGCCTTTGGATCCTTTGCTTGAAGAACGGCAAGTCAAAACACATGTCATTGCCTGGAGATGAGAGGATAGGAGAGAAGAGCAGAGGAAAGGAGAAGAGATGACTGGAGAGCAGGGGAGAGGGGAGGAGAAGAAATTACTGGAGAGGAGAGGAGAATATAGGACCGGAGGAGAGAGGACGAGTGCAGAGCTCAATGTTGACTCCATGGCTATGGCCTTACATACACACACAATTCACAATGCAATGTCTAATAATACTTCCACCCTACTGTTCATTACTTTATATACACCAAAAACAAACAATTTAACTAATTACTACTGCCCAAAACCTGGTCTAAACTGAGTTTGTACAAAAATACACCCTGCATCTCACCCTTCTTTTTGCCAGTATTGTAAATATTGACCAAACATATTTCAGACTTTCCAGAGATAATCCGTATTTTCCATTATCCTTAGGAGAAAGCTGTCATCGGTAAGTATATTGCCCTAGACTGAGAATAGTATCCAGTTATGGTAGGGGTGAAATAAGTATAGCCAGTTATAATTGTAACGGTTTAGCAGATTTATAAAAAAGATCCGTCTTTACATGGCTGAAAGAAAAGGAATATAACATGAACTGTTTACAGGAAACTCACTTTACATCCTTAGATGAAGTGGTGTGGAAAAAGAAATTGGGTGGTGAAATAATTTTCTGTCATGGACAAAGGAACTCAAAGGCTGTGATATTAATTAACAAAAATGTTGATCTGAATGTGCAAATTGTTAGGAATGATTCACAAAGGTGGATCCTTTTGAATATGAAAGTGGACGAAAAAGAGATTTGGCTCATTAATCTATATGGTCCAAATCAGGATGATCCGTCTCATCCTTTCCCAATGAATGAAGATTATGGTAAGGAATTCTTTCCAAATAATGTAACAAATTGAAAATTAACACATGTATAGAAAGATCAGTGGGAAGGCCAAATTACAGAGAAATAACTTTTTTGAGGCTATTAAATCCTTTCAGTCTGGAAAAACCCCAGGGCCTGATGGCATACCGGTAGAGGTATGTCAAGTATTTTTTTTATATACTTAAAGCTCCATTGTTAGATTGTTTTAACTACTCTTATAGAAATTGTAGTCTGTCAGGTACTCAGCAGGAAGGTCTGATTTCTCTATTTTTAAAACCAGACCCAGATGGCAAATATAAAGACCCAGTCTATCTAAAAACAAAAACTGGAGGCCCCTTACCCTTCAATGTTGTGATGGAAAAATACTAGCAAAATGCATAGCACTCAGGATGAAAAGGGTTTTAAAAGGTATTGTTCATCCTGATCAGACATGTTTTTTACATGGACGATACATTGGAGATAATATACGACAACTACTAGAAATAATAGAACATCATGAAACATATAAGAAGCCAGGAATTGTATTTATAGTGGATTTTGAAAAGGCATTTGATAAAGTAAGACTGGATTTTATTTATAAATGCCTGGATGTCAATTTTTGTAATTCTCTTATAAAATGGGTAAAAAAAAATGTATAGCAACCCCAGGTGTAAAATAGTAAATAACAGCTACTTCTCAGAGTTTTGAATTGTCAAGAGGAGTTAAACAAGGGTGTCCGCTGTCACCATATCTATTCGTTATGGCCATCGAAATGCTAGCTATTAAAATCTGATCCAATAACAACATTAGAGGATTAGAAATCCAAGGCTTAAAAACAAAGGTGTCCATGTATGCCGATGACTCGAGTTTTATATTAAGTCCATAAGCTAGATCCTTGCAATGTCTCATTGAAGAGCTAGATAACTTTTCTGTACTCTCTGGACTAAAACCTAATCATGATAAGTGTACAATATTACGTATTGGATCCTTAAAAAATACACATTTTACATTACCCTGCAGTTTACCTATAACATGGGCTGATGGTGAAGTAGACATACTCTGTATTCATATCACAAAAGATATAAATAAGCTCTCCACAATGAATTTCAATAGAAAACGTATAAAAATAGACAAGACCCTGCAACCATGGAGAGGTAAATACCTGTCTATATATGGAAAAATGGCCCTGATTAACTCCTTAGTCAGATCTCAGTTTACTCACTTACTTATGGTGCTGCCTACTACTGATGATTCGTTTTTTCAAATCATATGAGTGAAAAATATTTTGCTTCGTCTGGGACGCTAAACCAGACAAAATAAAACGTGCCTATCTATATAATGAATATGAATTGGATGGATTGAGATTATTAAATATAAAAGCACTGAACCTCTCTCTAAAAGCTTCACTCATTCAAAAGTTTTAGTTGAACCCTAAATGGTTCTCAAGTAGATTACTAAGAAAAGCTCATCTATTGTTTAGAAATAGCCTTTTTGCCTTTGTGCAGATTGCCATGTCTCGTTTTCGATTACTTGAAAATGATACTTTTTTCAAAGTATCTCTCTTTTTCAAACAAGCATTGCAGAGCTGGCTACAATTTCAATTTCATCCCCCTGAAAAGATAGAACAAATATTATGGCTGAACTCAAATGTGCTGGTTGATAAAATACCTGTATTTACGGGAAAGATGTTTGAAAAGTGTATTTTGCTCTTAAATTATATTGTAAATTGGAATGGTAGACTTATGTCCTTCATGGAGTTATCAGAATTGTACAGAAAGGTCTGCTCAATCCAAGAGTACAACCAATTGATTACAGTATTACCCCAAAAATGGAGTAGGCGGGAGGAGATTGGGAACTGGTCTGTCTGCCCAATATAAAGGATCAAAACTGACGGAGGAATAAAAATAGCATAAATAGGGAAGCATACCAGTTTCATTTGAGGACCAGGATGTTGACAACTGTGCCATACAGATTGCAAAATAGTTGGGAAGAGATTTTTGATGTACCAATTCCATGGTACAGGGTGTATGAGTTGATATATAAAAACGACGCAAGATTCAAGACTTCGTGCATTTCAGCTAAAATTATTATATAGGATTCTTTCTACCAACAAACTGTTGAATATTTGGTGCATAAAATCATCAAAGCTTTGCAGATTTTGTTGTGAAGATACAGAATCAATACACCATTTATTCTGGTATTGCCCTCAGATGTTTCTGTTCTCAGATTCAGGAATGGCTGAAAATGCATAGCATTGATCTAAAATTGACCCTGCAAATAGTACTGTTAGGAGATCTGGAGAGACTGGGTCAGTCAATTAATAATATACTAAAACTCTTGGTAAAAAATATTTATCTTCAACTCAATTCTATTCGATTAGATAGATTGAAATTGTACGTTAAGCATCACAGCATAGTTGAAAGATATGTGTTGCGTAGAAACCCGAAGTGGGTGGCCAGCAGAGATAGATGGGATGGGCTGAGGGAAGCTGAGGGTTGGTATGTGGAATTGGAGACAAGTGGGAGTGGAGTTGCTGTGTGGGAGATAGAATGATGGTCAAAGGTCAAAGTTTATTTTTTTTTAAGTCAAAATAAAACATAATAAAAATTACATTTCAATGACACTGAGTGGCAGTGTTTTTACAACTAATGTCGGTTTGCCTGAGGCCGATGCCATGCCGGTGTGTGTACACAAACATATACACACACTCTCATTCAAATAAACACATACAAGAACACACACATACATGTAATAGTGCCAGACATGTACACAAACATATACAGTTGGCATTGCTGTTATGATTCCAGTTGTCCTTGATGTCCTTTGTTTTAAATGTATTTTCTATTTTTTTTATAAAAAAATTGCATTGTTTGCTATTTTCTGTCTTTTCCTTTTTTCTCTTTAGTTCATTCTCTTGGTTGTTGGTGCATTGTGGGGTTCTTGGGTGTGGGGAATGGAATTAATTGTATTTTACATTTTTATTCCTGGGGGGTACTGTGGGAGGTGTCTCAAATGTTTGAGGGACAGCTATTGGGGAACTGTGGGAGGATCTTGGAGGGTTCGGGTACACATTTTTTGGCCTGGTGGTAGATCGGTCAACGTGCCCTTGAGCAGGGCATTGACCCTGGATGCTTCTGTGTGTCGCTCTGAATGGGAATCTGTTGGATAACTGATATGATGTAGTTGTTGAGCGGCTTCACTGCATGTTTCGAATATTCAATAAATAAATAAAAAGTTTATTGCATGTTCAGAGGATCCCTTAGCTAATATATTTTATTCCACAGGAGACAGATGCATGATTAATGATCTTATTCATATTAATTAGCTTTGGAGGGCAGCTTCTCTAAAATGTTTACAGTCTCATAACATGGTGTGTACAAACCCTCCTCCACCCCGTGTATAGTCAAATATAAATCATAATTGTGCTGGCGAAACAGTGTCAGCAGCCTCTAACCAAACAGTGCCATGTTACAGTACATATGCTGTTTAATCATAAGTAAACAGTGAAAGCTGTGTGGAAACATAAGTGGGAAGGTAAGATAAAAACCCTCACATACTCCTAGCATATGTTACATGCAAGGGAGGGAGCAGATACCTTGTTTAGTCCAATGTTATTTACCTGCTGGGTCGATAAACTAGAATTCATAGAGCAGATATCTTATCAACTCACAAAATACCAGCACATCCACCAAAGCACAAAATGTGCTAAATATACTTGAACTACACATGAATATTTGTACCTCCACGTGGGTAGAAAGAACCCAAAAAACGTATCCCAAAAGCATACCCAGGATGAAACCAGGTTTGACTGGTATAGCCCTCAACAATAGTCTATAATAGCCCTTACTTTCATCCTCTTCGGAATTAAATAAATATATCTCAGTCCTCCAAAATCAATTGCACAAGACGTGTTTGCGCTTTTGAGAAAAATAGTGACCTTGTTATAGTACTGTAGGCTAGAACCGTGGATGTTCTCTGCATGATTAAAGAGTTTTATTTATTGCCTAATAACTTTGGTTCAGATGTAGGATCTTAATTTGTTGCTGAGAATTTTCCTGTGCCACAGGAAATGGAGATGAGTTTTGTGATTTACCTAAATTCACTGAAAACCTGCACTAGCACACGGTTATTTTAACAGTACTGCACTTTTCATGTAGCCCAATTTCAGCCAGCTAATTGCCTAACCACGGTTCAAGCAACATTATGGACTAAAAGTTCAAATCCAGTTGCTGCAGGATTATGCTGCGACAATACTGGTCAAATTAAGATCCTACATCTGTAGGGGACAGCGTTATTTATTATTCTTATGGGTGAGCATGGTGACCCAGAAAAGAAAGTAGTAAAAGTATGAGGTTGTAAAATAGCTAGCCAAGAAGATTATGAGAAAGGATAAAGTGGATATTTGGATGGGAGCTAGTGGTGTTTACTGTCCTGAAGGGAGCATGCTACCAAAAAAATAATTCACAATAAAAATTGGTTCTGGAATCAACTTCATCTCCATTCTTGGGCGGCTATGCTTCCGGGATGAGATCGTTTTCATGTTTAATGTATTATGTATGTTTTGTGCTCCAAGTGTGTTTACTAAGACTTGGCTCTTAAAAAAAAAGAAAAGCTATTTTTAAGTACTACAGCATTTTTCACGCATTCTGATGTGAGACATTTATTCCTGCAGAAGTGGGTGGCGCTGGATGATGTGGCTGATGATTGGTTGCTTTCTAGTGCAAGAAGATAAGCACATTTTGTATTCATGCATTGTAAACCAATCTATTCTGAGCGATGCCAGTGGTCCATTGCCTGGGCTAAACAGTCCAATTCAGCACATTAGCCAAATGCCACTTTCAGGAAATGTGTTCTTCTCTCATGGGCCAGCTGGTTGTTACCTGTTACCGCGATGGAAAGGAAGACTTGATTGAGGGAATGGAAGTGAACTACAGATGGTCAAATCAATCTACCTTCATCACGATACTGTATATTGTATGTGCATAGTAGAATGAAATACAACAAATGAAATCAGTGAGTCTTTTCATGAGGAAACATATTGCTTGTCACAACAGTTTAATGTGATATCAACATGTATAAGCACTGCATTGGCATAATATTAAAGTGTAGATTTTTGTCAGCATAATATGGCACAAAAACAAAAACAAAAAAGAAGCGTTTTACATTTTCCCAAACATTTTAGAAATTCAAATACAGATAGATATGTGTAGAACGTGTATTCTATTCCAGAAAGCAAATATTTGATTCACAGTGTTCTGGAGCAGAAACGAAAGAATCATTCAAGAGTCTTAATTCATCAAGAGAGTCTTCATTAAAACACACCGATAACGAGTAATGAGGGATAAAAAATGAATAATTTAACATGATTATCACTTGATAGTCTCTGGGTTGCATTAATCCGTAAATACAAAGTGAAATAAATAATTAGTAGTTCCAAATCATTAGTAGTTCCAACGATTCTACGTGCAGCTGAGTGTAATTGTAACGCCCTTATGTGGTGGTGAGTGGGAACGTGACAAGAGTCACGTTGCTTGGTTGGGGATTGTGGGCGAATGTAAATTGCAGGATTTGTAATCTGCGAGTACCAGCAGTTTCCACTCCATGCATGTCCTTGTTTTCCAACCTTACCCTAACACTTACCGTAGCCACTTGCTACAGTAGCATACCTAAACTTAGCCTTACCCTGCCTACCACTTACCCTAACCACTTCATAGCATGCCTAAACCTTACCCATTCTAGATGTTCATTACTGACATTCGTTTACGCTTAAGTAAGAGTGTGCAACTGCGCCTCCCTATGGAGATAGCCACGCACCGTACAATGACCACGAAGAGAGTTTCCCATGGCAGTACTCAAATATATACAAATCCGTATGAGAGACTTTTCTCCTATACCATGGATAGAAATAACCAAAGTGCTGTCTCTTCCATGTTTTTAGTTTTTTACTGTGTTCATTATTGTTCTCTATCTAGAGTAGGCAATCCCTGATTGGCTTATGTTAACCAAACAAAATATTTAAAGAGTACTAGCTAGCTTTCGACACATAAAATGAGAAGAAGTAACTTTTTTTTCAAATCTCTCTCACATATACTGAACTACCAAACATGGATGTGGTGTTAGCTGTGAAAAGGGGCAGGATATGCTTTTGTGAGAATAATTGTGTGTGTTTTTTTTCTGCCTACTTCTGATTGTAAGTGGTTACCACAGACAAACAAAATCTTGGCACTCTGATCTTTGAAGATTTTTCTTTAGTTTACTCTCTAATGATGGGCAGAAATGGAAGTCAAAGGGTAACGAGATCCCACACAATGCCTTTGAACCACATACAGCACCTGTACAAGCTCTAATGTACAAGCCAATGTCATGACAAAACAATACGCCATAAAACATGGACTTTGCATATCATACACCGATTCAATTACCATACACCGATTCAATTACCATACACCGATTCAATTACCATACACCGATTCAATTATCATACACCGATTCAATTATCATACACCGATTCAATTAATAAGATAAAGTAGGCTTATATTGAGTACACATTTGAATATTTTTTAAAATAGTTTATACAATAGCGTTATTAAAAATCCCAACTCGTGTTTTTTATTTTCATTGCAAAGTCTATTACAGATGGCAAGACAGGTTTAGGTTATACAGACAACATTTCCCTTGTATACACGTTGGCAACTCACAACAAGAGAATTGACCATTACATTCAAACAACAAAATGTTTTCTCTTCAAACAGTATTCAACTTTAAAGACATAATTACACTGTATACATTTTTTATATTCTGGGCAACATCTAATAGAGCAATAGCTAATATGTTTTGACAATTCAAAACTACTCCATGATAGGCTACCATGTAACATATACAGCAGTAACATCAGGCTTTAATGTGTAGAGTGAAGCTATATTACAGACACTCATTTCAATTGCTACTGAAGAGAGCAGCAATACAGCATCACAAAGGACCAACAATATGCACATGCACATGTAAGAAGGCAATTGACCAAACATTCACAGTTTTGATGTATAATAAGATTGGCCAGTGAAATATCAAAGTCCACATTCTCTCCTTTCCCGAGAGTCAGACTCTGCAATCTTCCTGTGATAATGACAGAGAGAACGAGAGAGAGGAAGCAAGATAAAGAGAGAGAAAGAGACGCTCACTACACACGTCCAGTATGGCACATCGTCTGGCGTGGCATCATTTTGACGATGGAATCCAGTTTTCTTCATATTGTCTTCATACCGTTTCCGAATCGAAACATGGAACCACATAGCATTATGTCTCAGGAGGACCCTTGAAAACAGCCAATCATCATGGCCGTAGTTGAGCTGGCACTCGGTGACCTCCAATCAGACGTTGGTGCAGTTGGTGGAGGGCGGTGTGTTGTCCACCTTGCTGCGGAACTCCTTGAGTTCATTGAGAGGGGAGTTGGTAACCTGACACCTGAACACCTGCTTGTAGGCCTTCCTGAAGTTCTCCGAGAGGAAGGCATAGATGACAGGGTTGACGGAGGAGTTGCTATAGGCTAGGCAGTGGGCTGCCACCCGGAACAAGAAGGACCACTGGGTCAAGGGGAAGTTGCCAAACTCCACCCACAGGTGGACCACATGGTGGGGGAGCCATGACAGGCAGAACACCACCACCACTACAAGAACCGTCTGGGCAGTCTAGTGGAGAGAGAGAGAGGAGAGGGGGGGCACAGGGTAAAAGATCTTCAAGTATGAAGAATTGAATTTACCTTTCATTAATAAAAAAAATGGACTTCTGAACGCATCTACCAATGTCAATACATTGTCTAGTTGTTATAACTACGTGCGTCCACTAAGCATGTGACGTGTATAACCTTGTCCCTTTATGAGATTGTCTTTCAGTAGAATCTGGGATGTTCTCATGTCTTTTGCCAAAACTAGCAGAGCTAAAGGTGGCATCTGTCGGATGAAATGCCAATGTCATGCTTGCTGGCCTGCTCTGGCTTTCCCCTGCATTCCTGGCTTGCAGATTGATTTACCGCCGTGGTCAATAATTAGCACGCAACATGGGAGATACATTAAAGAGCGGGAACATACAGAGTAGGCATTGGGGCAGGGCTGGAGATGTTTACAAATGGGTCTGCTTGCTTTCCGCTGCTATTTGAGTGTCTGCCTGCCACAGCAGTTCCTGAGCCCCGCTAACAGGGAAGCACATGGATCTTCTCCAGGAAACTGGGAGGCGATGCTCAGAAAAAAGGAGGGAGGGAAGGAGAAAGGGAGATGAAGGACACAGAGAGAGGAGTGAGGCGGGGAGAAAGATAGATGGTCAAAGACCGATAGGAACGCTCACTATAAAAAAAACAGACGAAATCAGACGAGATCAGACACAGAGGGATAGATGTAGCTAAGTAATGAATTGAATGAAGTGAGGTTTTCAGTAAGCTTGATGGCATCATGAAAATGTACATAAGTCCAGCTCAAATACCTACCATTCAGCACTACAACCAGCCCAAAATCAACATCAACCACATTGTTGCAAAAGGCACAGCCGCATAAAAAAATCTCCATTTAACCTGTTCCCAGGTCTCCCTTGAAGACCAGCAGAACTGACTGTACCCTGAACTCCCAATCATTCAGAGCTGTCAAATTGGTATGTGTAGTGTTCAATTATTTGTTCAACAGTCAAATCCCAAAATTAAAACGGAAATAACCTTGTTCTGTTATTTATTTTACCATCATTAGTTAAGTCTAGGTGTTTGAGTCTATGTGTTCGTTTCTCTTGGAGAACGAACACAGCTAATTTGATGGTGACAACTTGTGAATCTATAAATTGTTCTTGGGCTCATATATGGAAATGTAAATATATAAATCATATATAAATCACTGTCTTAAGCTACTGTATATGGTATGGAAGAGGAATCGGAATCTGTTTGTATAGTACAGCACACATACACAACCAACACACACACACATACCCAAACACACACGCCCACACACACACACACAGTCAGAGGGGCTCAAAATCCCCCAAAAGACAAAATCAATGAAGTGAAACAGTGGAGGTAGGACATTGTGACTTCCCCTCTGCCATCCTCACATTGAAGGGCTTTATTTAGGTCTCCATTTAGAGGCTATTGGAAGAACAAGTCCAGCATTGGCATCCATAACAATTCCTGTGTGCTGTTAAATTAAACGCCTAATTGAATTAAATAACAGAGTAAAACTGTTAAATCTGCTAATTAACTGTGCCTCACACCTCCTACACTGGGAATTCATTAAAACATAGTGGCATGTCAATCAAAAACAAACCCATTGCCTAGTCCAGGGAACACCTTTTTTTTGCCTGAACAGCCTAAAGATGACTGCAATCGCTAACAACCGTCTGTTGACATATCATTTATTTAAGTATGTATATTATGAAGTGTCAGAAAGTACTGGAATTCATATGACGCATCCCATTTATAACCAAGTGCATGATACAAGAAATCCATGTTTATCTGGCCTCCATTGATCTCCCATGTTACGATTCCCTTTTATAATAATCCAAACACATGGTCAAGATTATTTTTGAGGAGTGGATTGAAACTAAAACATTTGCTCAATACACTTGTCAAAGTGAAAGGACAAAGAGGATTACAGGAGCTTCCCTATGAGCACAAGATGTTGAAAATCTGTCATTTTTTGTTGTGCTGGGATGCCACACACGACAGTCTATAAACACCATGTCCTCCTCCTGTGTGTAACTAGGGCTGATAAGTGGAGACGTTTTATAATAGTGGCAATAGTAGCATTGTTTCTCCTGATACGTTGTTTCACAGCATTGGAGGAGTTACTGAACTGATGGCTGGAGGTCGAGGCCAGCATCCTCCTACTCCTCACACATGCACACACATATGCGAGCGCACACATGCATACATACATACATACATACATTGAGTGTACAAAACATTATGAACATCAGCTTTTTCCATGACATAGACTGACCAGGTGAATCCAGTTGAAAGCTATGATCCCTTATTTATGTGTTAAATCCACTTCAATCAGTGTAGATGAAGGGGAGGAACCAGATTAAAGAAGGATTTGAAGCCTTGAGACAGTTGAGACATGGATTGTGTGTGTGTGTTCCATTCAGAGGGTGAATAAGCAAGACAAATGATTTAATTACTTTTGAACAGGGTATGGTGGTAGGTACCAGGTTCACCGGTTTGTGTCAAGAACTGCATCGCTACTGGGTTTTTCACACTCAACAGTTTCCTGTGTGTATCAAGAATGGACCACCACCCAAATGACATCCAGCCATCTTGACACAACAGTGGGAAGCATTGGAGTCAACATGGGCCAGCATCCCTGTGGAACGCATTCGACACCTTGTAGAGTCCATGCCCAGACAAATTGAGGCTGTTGTGAGGGCAAAAGTGGCAGGTGGATTCAATATTATGAAGGTGTTCTTAATGTTTTGTAGACACACAAGCACACACACACAATTGATTATACCTTTAATTGAACACCTTGTGTCTTGATCTGCCTATGGACACAGCCTCTGTTTTCTTTACTCATTTGACACATTTAATTGTATTCACAGTGAAAGCTTTAAGTGTAAATAAGTTAGGCTGGTTGGGTGAGATGATTGACGGCTCAAACATGCGCATCGATTTGAATCAGGCAGCAATATCTTTTCAGCTAGGTTTCCATCCAATTGGCAACATATTTTCATGAGAATATTCAAAAAATCTGCATAAAAACAATATGTGCATGTTCCCACCAGAGATGTGTTTCCATCCAATTGACTTATTGTGGATGTGCGCGATGACATAGTCCACATAAAAATCACTTTTGTTATTAAATTCCCATGTACCGGATAAAAAATATATAAGTTAAATGGGTTTCCATCACATTTTCAACTCTACTGATGGTTTTGTTACATTATATAGTGCATGTGCCCCATCTGGTATTGGCAAGTGCGTTCTAGCCAACAGCTCTCAGATACCATTTTTTTTTAAATAGGCAAGTCAGTTAAGAACAAATTCTTATTTTCAATGACAGCCTAGGAACAGTGGGCTAACTGCCTTGTTCAGGGGGAGAATGACATGTGTTTATATTGTCAGCTCGGGGATATGGTCTTGTGACCTTTCGGTTACTAGTCCAACACTCTAACCACTAGGCTACCTGCCGCCCCAATGGCTATATAGCCTACGTTATGAGATTATTATGGACAAAATAGCGCGATAAGTTTTATTTGTCAAATTGCAGCCAAGCATCGATCATCATGTCACCAGACTAAGACCCTCGATATTAATTGGAAAGGAGCATCAAGCCCATCCCCTTTCACTTTCCCTCCCTGTGAAGTTCCTCGTCATTTATTTCATTTGTAGCCTAATAAACTGAAGGATGGCCTGAGTCGTAGTGGGAGGACCTCACAGCGTGTAATCGAGTGACTCCGAGTGACATAAAGATCCCACCTTGTCTAGCGTATTTAGCTTTGTCGACATTTGGAAAGTTTACCGACAAATGAACTGTTTCCATCAGGCCTATCGTGACATTTTTTTATCCGGCATAAAAAAGGTTGGATTATAGTGAAGATATTCCTACAGACAAATAGTATTTCATTAGTCAGAGTTTATACTCATTGAATGACATTTGAACTGTCTATATGTGACCAAATGAGAATACATTTTTGTGAACGCATAGTTCAGACCAACATGAATCTTTTATTGTTTAGTTATGCGTAAGCCATGTGGACCAGTGTCTGGGCATATTGTTAACGGCCAACACTAAAGAGCCAGGCGAGCAGCAGCAGCGGGTTGGTTTAGACAGGCAAATGGCCATTAAGAGTAATGGCTGAAAGTCCAGTTTAATTGCACTTTCCCACTCTGCTGCTTCACTCAAGTGTGGTAATTGACAGGTGCTTCAGGGACATGGTAGATGGAATGTACTGCCGATACCAAGTGCCTTATATTCAATTTACAATTGGTTATTTTTCTTCACTAGACTATTATTTTTGCCTAGAAAACTGCCAATGGGATGTTGGTTGTTCAATAGTATACGTTGAAGCTCTATGCAGGTGCGCCAGTATGTGAGGGAGGCTAGGGGGTGGTCCGAGCGGGGGCTAAGCCGCTAGTTTGGAAGTTGGAGATTTTGGCATTTTTCAAACACCGGAAACAGCCTTTTCCTACAATCCAGAGTCATAATCATTATAATTCATTCTATGTCAACAATATTTATATTTGTCTGCATATCTAAACATACCTCTTGAGCTGTCTGTGGTTCTTCTTTTAAAGAAAACTAAATATGCTTCTCTGCATCTCTGCTCAAAATCTGGGTAAAAGATTGAAAGGAATGTGAGTTTTGTTCAGTACATGTAGTTATTGCTTGCTTTTCTGAAGTCTACCAACCTTGCCAGAAGACATGTCAGCTAAGATAGTTAGACAAGCTAGTTACTCTAACTTGATTGATAGCATGGAATGGCTTCTTGGTAGCCAGATATGAGGTTGGGAGATTGGGAAGCTATCTGTGCCTGCTAAAGCCAACTTCATAAAATTGCTAGGTGGCGAGAAACAACAACCAATATATATTTTTTTACATGAATATATCTTTGAAAACATCTTATCCAAATAGTGTTTTTAGGCTAGAAGGATGGAAGCCTTATAAATCTTAAATTATATTGAATGTTTTAACACTTGCCTAAAGCTCTTGACAACATGTCTATAAAAAGCATTAAAGTAAAAATGTCAAAAAACAACCAAACAGGTTCCCCGCCTCTTGTTTGGCATATGGCTGAGCTGAGTGATGAGGCATAACTCCTTTCAAATTCATAGACAGCTCTTTAAATTCAAGGACTGACATGCCAAGATGGTCAAACTCCTTGATATAGTTTTAACCATATTTTGACGCTAAACCATGTATCTTTACATTCTTGACATAAACAAGTAGTACAACCTTCTATTTTGGTTTATGATAAAGCCATAGTGGGTCATAGTGCTAAGCTCATGAGACATGTATAAGTTATATTCTTCAAGAGTCATTAAGTAAATACTAAGAATTGAAATGACGATTGCACAGCTTCCTAAATCCCAGACTGTAGCTTTAAATCCCAGACTGTAGCTCTAAATCCCAGACTGTAGCTTTAAATCCCAGACTGTAGCTCTAAATCCTAGACTGTAACTAATGTTGGTCCTGTTCCCCTACTATTGCTGCTGGACAACTGGTGTGGGAGACTGTAATACTCCAACATACTGCATTTGTGGGACTGTCCGCCATGATCACCATCAACAGTCAATATGAAAATGTCATGAATGGTTTTACATACCTTCTTTTTCGATGCCTCTGACTTTCTGGACATGTTTTTGAGTTTTTTGTGCAGGTGATTTAAAACCTGAAAATGCATAAAGAATTGTGTGATGACCTATCAAACGATGAATTAAAGCCTGTGCTATAACAAATATGTATTAACATTGTATTGAAATCATTTATTTTCAAAGGCTATCTAATTTATGTCTTAGTTGTCCCCACCTTAGATTACACAAACTGACATATGTTGACATATGTTGACAAATTGGCAAATGTAAAGGGAATTATCTATCAATACAATAATAAATAAATCAGGATTGCCTGCGTACCTTTGCGTAACAGAACGAAATCAGCAGCAGGGGCAATACATAACCAAAAACAAACGTGCACACAACATAGACTTTCTTTTGGTTTTGATCCGGCCACACTTCCCAGCAATAAGTGTGATTCTCGTCTCTCTGGTATATGTTGTGTATGACCGCGACTGGCGCCGCCATGGCCAAAGATAGTATCCAAATGACCACCACTCCGATCAAAGCGTGCTTTGACACGCGGATGTAGGACGACTTTCTGGAGTGAACAATGGCAATGTAGCGGTCCACCGACATTGCGGACAAGGTGAAAATACTGACCAGCATGGAAACGGTGAAGAAATAATGAATAAACTTGCAGATGAAGGCACCTAGAACCCATGTCGGCATCATGTAAATAGTTGACTGAAAAGGGATGCAGAAAAGCAGATAGGACAGGTCGGCGATGCTAAGGTTGAGGATGAATATGTTGGTGGTGCTCCGTGGTTTTCCGGGTTTACTACGTGCCAGTACCGTGATGACCATGGAGTTTCCCAACACTCCAAGCGTAAAGATGAGTCCGAAAACTAAAAGCGTAATGAAGTTGTCCATGCCAATCCCGAACAGAAGTTTCTGATTTTCCTCCTCGACATCCGTTCTGTTGAGATACCATGATGCAAATTCGGTTAGGTTGTCCGAAGCAGACGAGTTCATCACTTTTTCTAGTGCTGGACTATTTTCAAATTTAACTGTAGGGCGCATAAATGCCTTCATATGTCTTCATGGGTCGTTTGACAGTAGCTTGTCAGACGTTTTTGCCTATTCAGATAACAAAAGCATAATTTGTTTCAAAGTCTCTTGAGTCTCTTGAATACAGCCATCACACAATATTGTATCTCAATTCGTTACAATGTTCCTCATTGTTTTTCGATACAATGTAAGTGAAGATACTTTTTACGATACATTTTGTCAATATGTCTGAAGTTAGCTGCCCAGAGTGTACTGTTCTATATATTCTTGGTGCGTAATGCAGTTGCTGTCTGAACCTGGTGCGTCCTCAGTCGCTGGATGGCTCCGCTCAAATCCCTCCTCGCCCTATTTCCCACTCCATATTATAGAAGGGGCTGGGCTGCGCGTCTCACGTCAGCTTTCAGTACCACCGCCCAAGATGTACTAAAAAGCACTCCAAAATTAAACTTGACCCGTCCACGTTCTCGCGGTCATAATTATGCACAATGCGATGTATAAGATATCGAATGACATCATTCTCGTGTAGGCTAACATCTGGGGTGATTGAAATTGAGTGTACGAAATATGTACGAAATATTCGGAACACCGTCCTAATATTGAGTTGCAGCCCCTTTTGGCCTCAGAACATCCTACATTTTTCGGGGCTTGGACTCTTCAAGGTGTCGAAAGCATTCCACGGGGATGCTGGCCGATATTGACTCCAAAGATTCCCACAATTGGCTGCATGTCCTTTGGGTGGTGGACCATAATTGATACACACGGGAAAATGTTGAGCGTGTAGTACGTGACACACTCAAACGGGTGCGCCTGGCACTTACTACCAAACCCTGTTAAAGGCACTTCAATATTTTGTCTTTCCCATTCACCCTCTGAATAGCACACATACACAATCCATGTCTCAATTCGTCTTTAAAACCTGCCTCCTCCCCTTCATCTACACTGGTTGATGTGGATTTAACACATAAATAAGGGATCATAGCTTTCAACTGGATTCACCTGCTCAGTCTACGTCATGGAAAGAGGAGATATTCCTAATGTCAAATCAAATTGTATTTGTCACCTGCCCTGAAGACTTTATGGTGAAATGCTTATACTTACAGGCCCTTAACCAACAATGCAGTTCTATGCAAATAGTCCGGCAGGCCATTTGATTAATTGTCCAGCATTATCTCTTGAAAATGTTGTGTACACTCAGTGTAGTTGGCATTCATCATGTCTGTGAAATGGGCCTGTTGGTTTATGAAACAAGGGTTTGGATATGTGGTTAGCCAATGAAGGATAGTGGTCCAGGCTTGACAAACATTATTTCATCCCAAATTATTATATATATTTTTTATATGACAAGCATTAGCTCCTCCCTGATAATGGTAAATGATTGTGCCGGGCTCTTGTTCTGGCAGTAGGCCTACAGCATGTATTTGGGGACAGGATACTTCATGAGATGGAGGCATTTACAGTAAAATATACAGAATCCACAATAGCCCATTAGTATATCCCCCTTGGTTTCTACCCCGTGGATGGCCCAATATTGGTGCCATTCCTATGCTGAACACCATCTGGACAAGGGAAAGTGTGCTCTCCAGAACAAATCATTTCAGTTATCTCTTCTATCCTTCAATTTGCTTCCACTCGCCCATATCATTTACTAATTGATGTTACAGCCCTCTGGTTAATGGAATTCTCACATATGTGCAGGACGAAACAGTACAGACAAGATTCATGACTGGTGGATCAGGGTTAAAACACACACATACATACACGCATGGATGCACACACACACACAGACATACATGCACAGACACACACACACGCACTGTTACGGATACAGGTATCCTGTGTGTCTATCCTGTGTGTGTATTTCTTTTCTCTCCTCCTCACAGGTGGCAATCATCATTCCCCAATCAGTCGCTAATCAGAAGACACACCTCCTGTTTCCATTACCCTATCACATTCCCTTTCCCTTGGTTTAAAAACCCTGTCTGTTGTTTGCTCTAGAGCTCAATCTCTCTGTCAATGGCATCTGTCTGTAGATCTCTCTGTAAATGCCATCTGTCTGTAGATCTCTTGTTTGGTTTTTGCAACTACATGCAACTACAAGATGTCACCCATGGGCATACATTACCCGTAGGAACACTTTGTATAAAAACACTAGTCAGAACTGGGCGGACCACCCACTATATTTTTGGTTAGTTAGTTAGCTGTTGGTGAAGTAGGCTTGTCTAGCTTAGGGGTGTTTTTGGATAATTATTATTTCTTTCCTTGGGTCCAGCTCAGCCCCTTTTCCTGCTCCCCCCATTTACCGTGTGTTTTCAAATAAACCATGAGTGTTTGACGGTAATTTAGTTGTCTGTGCTTATTTCGTTCTCACTCTTACTTTTTCACTATTATAATTTGTATGAGTTATGTTACGGGTCTCGTTACCACCCCCCCTCCCTAGACTGTTACGGGTCTCGTTACCACCCCCCACCCCCTCCCTAGACTGTCGGGCCCAAAAGGGATTCGTAACATAAGTGGGGGCTCATCCAGGATATTTCTTTACTGACAACAAATGCCGCTCATGCAAATTGTTGTAGTGGCATAGTTCAGTGTTGAGCGTCATAGCTGATGTAGCATTAGTGTTTGCTATTTGTTGACTTGTGTGTAGTATTAAAAGATGGCTCCATTTGATTTGAAATCCTTTTTGGATAAACCTTCGTGGGAGGTTTTTGATAAATGTCGTAGAGTTGATTTAATGACCTTGGCTGACCATTATTCGTTATCGATTCTGCAGAGTTTAGTTAAAGCGGAGGTTAAACAGCTGGTGTTAAATGTTTTGTTGGAAGAGCAGGTGCTTGTGTTACCGCTGCCTGAGCCTACTACCCCTGTAGGTGGAGGTTGCTGCTCCTGTAAGCCCGTTGGTGTCTGAGAACGAGGGCGAGCCTAAGCTCCAGCCACATTGCCCCGTTTTGATCCACTCTCCCCACTGTCAAACGGTGATGCCAGGAGGGCTTATTAAAAAGAACGAGAACAGCGGCAGATGGAGTTAAAAATGTGCCAGATGGAACTGCAGGCAGAGACAGCGAAGCTAGCCTTCGTTCCTGCTGTGACTGTTAGTGAGTTGTCCTCACCAGATGGAGCTTCCAACACTTTTGACATTAGTAGGCAGATGCTCCAGATGGAACTGCAGGCAGAGACAGCGAAGCTAGCCTTCGTTCCTGCTGTGACTGTTAGTGAGTCGTCCTCACCAGCTGGAGCTTCCAACACTTTTGACATTAGTAGGCAGATTGCATTGGTACCTTTGTTCCGAGGTTGACTCCTATTTTTGTGTATTTGAATGTATAGCCGTAGCATTGAAATGGCCTGAAGAGATATGGTGCCAATTACTTCAGTGTCAATTAACTGGTAAAGCCCAAGAGGTTTTGTCAGCGCTACCTCTGGAGGACAGTATGAATTATGAAGTGGTCAAAGCTACTGTTCTTCGCGCCTATGAGCTTGTGCCTGAGGCATACCGACAGATTTAGGTCTCATAAGAAGTCTTCTAGTAAGACGTATGTGGAATTTGCTAGAGACAAGAGAAATCTGTTTGATAAATGGCATGCTGCTAGCAAGGTAATTGATTTCAACTCTCTCCGGGAGTTAATCCTGGAAGAGTTTAAAAATTGCTTACCCGAACGCATTGCAGTTTACCTAAATGAACAGAAAGTATCCTCCCTGTCAGTGTTGGCAGACGAGTTTGTGTTGACGCACAAGAGCGTGTTTTCGGCTCATACTGAGAGTAGAGCCACTGAATTGCCTACTTTAGTCCTAGTCGGCCAGCAGTAGTATATCAAGCATGCCAGAAAAATGAGTGTCCCTGTTTCTATTGTCATAAGGTGGTACATATGATTAATGATTGCTTCCAGCTAAAATGCAAACATGGGATGCCTCTTCGTGCCATGCCACCAACAGGTGTTGGTCTAATTCGTACAGTTGTGCGGTCTGAAGCGAAACAGGTGCCTCAGGGTAACTGTAGTTTGAAAGGTCCAGTCCCCGACCGTAGTTATGAACCGTTCATTTTCGAGGGGTTTGTGTCCCTAACGAATGACGAAGCGTCTCGGCGTCCGGTTAAAATCCTTAGAGATACTGGTGCGGCGCAGTCGTTTATATCGTCTGATGTGTTGCCCTTATCCGACGATACATAGGGTGGTTCCAATGTGTTAGTGCAGGGTATTGAAATGGGTTTTGTCCCAGTGCCGTTGCACTTTGTGAAAGTACACTGAGTTAATCAGTGGAATATTCAGAGTGGGGATACGTCCTATGTTGCCAGTAAAAGGTGTGACCTTTATAATGGGTAACGATATTGCCGGAGGAAAGGTAGTACCCGTATTGGATAAAAGTGACCACTCTCTCTCTAATGAGCTTGCACAGAGTTATCCACATGTGTTCCCCGATTGTGCTGTCACTCGTGCCTGACAAGAGGGTGACGTGATAGATTTGTCGAACACTGTTCTGTTCAAAGAGGTTGATCAAGAGGATGGGTTGTGTGATACCTCTGGGAAGCTGATCACCTCTGACAAACAACCCAGGAAAGAATCGAAGAATGTTGAACTTATTGCTGATGCAATACAGTTACCAGTCACTCGTGAGCAGCTGATTGCTTGCTAAATGTTTTTCTAGTATTGTCTCATTGGAACAGGTAAAGAAGAAGAACGTGGCTTATTTAATTGATGGTAATCTCCTCATGCGTAAATGGACATCCCATGCTGATGCGGGCGGAGATTGGAATGCTGTTTACCAAATAGTGATCCCTACAGCCTTTCGACAAAATGTGTTATCCCTTGCTCATGATCACCAGTGGTCTGGTCATTTAGGAATCACAAAGACTTATGATCGGATCCTTCACATTTCTTTTGGCCGGGTTTAAAACAAGATGTGGCTCAGTTCTTTGTCGGAAATGCCACACATGTCAGATAACAGGAAAACCAAGTCAGGTTATTCTCCTCTGCTTCTACTGCTATGATAGTGGACTGTCATATTGATGATGGAGATTGTGCAATACTCGGCAGCAGTGCATTAGATTGCCCAACTCAGAAATGCTACTGTCTCTCTCCAGTCAGGTCTGGTTCATTTAACGGACGGACAGGCCAACGATATTTGGAGGCTACTGCACAGTTTCCCATGTCTCTTTAATGACGTTCCTACTCGCACAAACACGTTGGAACATGACATTAATGTTGGAAATGCTACACCTATCAAGCAACACCCATATCGTATCAAAGCTTCCAAGAGGAAGATAATGAGGGATGAGGTGAGATATTTGTTGGAGAATGACCTGGCTACGCCAAGTTCAAGCCTTTGGAGTTCTCCTTGCATTCTGGTTCCTAAACCTGATGGTATGTCCAGGTTATGTACAGATTATTGAAAGGTAAATTCTGTCACAATGCCAGATTAATTTCCGTTACCCAGACTGGACGACTGTATCGACACTGTTGGTGCTGCTAAGTATGTAACTAAGTTGCAAAAGGTTACTGGCAGGTTCTGTTAACTTCACGTGCTTCTGAGATTTCTGCCTTTGTGACCCCAGACAACTTCCTACAGTACACAGTCATGGCTTTTGGGATGCGAAATGCACCAGCCACTTTCCAACGACTGGTTAACTCTGTATTAGCTGGAGTTCCCAATTGTAGTGCATACCTTGATGACCTAGTAATTTATTTGTCTGTGGTCAAATTATGTTGACTCTCTAAGGGTAGTATGTGAACGGTTGGCAGCTGCTTCTGTGTAAGATAACTTTTGAATCCGCTAAAGCACTCTTATGTAATAGCCCTGCACTTGCTGCTCCGGATTTTGAACAACCGTTTAAACTGGAGGTAGATGCTAGTACCAGAGGTGCTGGTGCTGTTCTACTCCAGCAGGACAAGAGTGGAGTGGATCATCCCGTTTGTTATTTTTCTCGTAAATTTAACAAATGTCAAACAAACTATGCGACAATTGAACAAGAAGCTCTTGCTTTGTTGTTATCTCTATAACACTTTGAAGTTTATATTGGTTCCAGTGCCCTACCAGTGATTGTATATACTGATCATAACCCCTTAGTGTTTCTCCATCGGATGTACAACCAGAACCAGCAATAAGGGCGTTGGGCCCTTATTGTGCAAAATTATCATTTGGAGGCATATTTTTGTATGTTTAGTAAGGTTGACTTTGTTGTTGTTCTTGTGGGTGTTCATTGTAATACTTTGGTCCCAATTCCCCCTAGGGTTGCTCTTTTAAGGGTGGGAGTGTTACGGATACAGGTATCCTGTGTATTTATTTTCTCTCCTCACAGGTGGCAATCATCATTCCCCAATCAGTCATCAATCAGTCACTAATCAGAAGACACACCTCCTCCTGTTTCCATTACCCTATCACATTCCCTTTCCCTTGGTTTAAAAACCCTGTCTGTTGTTTGCTCTAGAGCTCAATCTCTCTGTCAATGCCATCTGTCTGTAGATCGCTCTGTCAATGCCATCTGTCTGTAGATCTCTCTGTCAATGCCATCTGTCTGTAGATCTCTCTGTCAATGCCATCTGTCTGTAGATCTCTCTGTCAATGCCATCTGTCTGTAGATCTCTCTGTCAATGCCATCTGTCTGTAGATCGCTCTGTCAATGCCATCTGTCTGTAGATCTCTCTGTCAATGCCATCTGTCTGTAGATCTCTTGTTTGCTTTTTGCAACTACATGTCACTTTGTCCCCACCTGTGAGTTTTGTCATGGTGTTTGTTTGCCGGTGGGAAAAGGGGGTACCAAGATAAGTCGCCCATGGACATACACTACCCGTAGGAATACTTTGTATAAAAACACTAGTTAGAACTGGGCAGACCACCCACTGTATTTTTGGTTAGTTAGTTAGCTGTTGGTGAAGTAGGCTTGTCTAGCTTAGGGGTGTTTTTGGATACTTATTATTTATTTCCTTGGGTCCAGCTCAGCCCCTTTTCCTGCTCCCCCCATTTACCGTGTGTTTTCAAATAAACCATGAGTGTTTGACGGTAATTTAGTTGTCTGTGGTTATTTCGTTCTCACTCTTACTTTTTCACTATTATAATTTGTATGAGTTATGTTACGGGTCTCGTTACCCCCCCCCCACCCCCCCCCCCCCCTCTAGACTGTCGGACCAAAAGGGATTCGTAACATGCACACACAAACACACTATGTTGTGGGACTTTACAGTTCCTTGGTAGCGTATGGGACTCTATAGTACACTGTGAGTTATGACCTATTGTCCAAGATAGTGAATGTTAATTAAGATTAGACTGTCGGGCCAAAAGGGATTCGTAACATGCACACACAAACACACTATGTTGTGGGACTTTACAGTTCCTTGGTAGCGTATGGGACTCTATAGTACACTGTGAGTTATGACCTATTGTCCAAGATAGTGAATGTTAATTAAGATTAGACAGTGTGACACAAACCCTGCTGTGGCCTATTGTTGGGGTGTCATAGAGCTCTTGGGAATGATTTACCAATATACCTGGAGCTATCAAAGAACAACAATAATCATGCTATAACTGGAATTGAGATGGAACTGACCACCATCTCTTCTCAGGACCTCCAGGCATTCTGGGGGTTATTTTTCTATGCCTGTGTTAATGCTTTGGCGCTGGCCTAAGCTGGGAGATGAAATGGAATGGACCCAGAAGTTCAGCAAGCGCTACCCTAGAAGCTATGGTAACAGAGCCACGATGCAAGGTAGCGTGTATTTCCCTCATCGTCCTGGGTCAGGGTCTAGTGGCTTTTCTCAGCCCAGCTAGCGCCAAGCTATCAGTGCATGCCCAAACACACATTTCCACACAGCACCCATATCACCCCAATCATGCAGCTGTGTTTACCCACATCAGCAAAGAGTCATCAACAACAAAGGCAGCATGAAGTAAACCTGCCATTTGAGTCAGAATCACTCCATTGGCTTCAAG